>NW_013570508.1:6801-7044 GCF_000499745.2 Eimeria mitis | reverse complement strand
TGTATTCGTTGGTCGCTCCCTTTCCTCCTTTTTTGTCTTTGAGGAAACTTTTCAGTCTCTTCTTCTTCTGTCTGCGCACACAAAGAAAGGCAGCAGCAGCAGCAGCAACAGCAGCAGCAGCAACAGCAGCAGCAGCAACAGCAGCAGCAGCAATTGGGATAGCTTTTGCACAAGGCGAAGAAGGATCTTTTGCATTGCAGCATGAGATGGTTGAAGGGTTTACTGTTTGTTAGGGTTTAGGGT
>NW_013570508.1:6213-6701 GCF_000499745.2 Eimeria mitis | reverse complement strand
GCAGCAGCAGCAGCAGCAACAACAGCAGCAGCAGCAAGAGCAGCAACGACAAACACAGAAGCAGCAACAATTGGGATAGCTTTTGCACAAGGCGAAGAAGGATCGTTTGCACTGCAGCATGAGGTGGTTGAAGGGTTTACTGTTTGTTAGGGTTTAGGGTTTAGGGTTTACGGACCTTTCAAGCCCCAGTTCATCTTCCATCGTCCCTGCTGCTGCTGCTGCTGCTGCTGCTGCTGGCTTTGTTCTTTTGCTGTCGTCTTCGCTGTCGCTCGCTCGCCGCAGCCCCACAGCCCGCCGCGTCAGCAGCGCGTCCAGAGAAGCTTGAGCACGAGACTGCACACAAACCCCAAACCCTAAACCCTAAACCCTAAACCCTAAACCACCGAAACCCGAGACACTAAAGCCTTCACTGAGAAGAAAAGACGAACAGACAACCGGCAGGGAAATAACAACAAACAAACACCCACAGACAGCAGTCAACAACAGCT
>NW_013570508.1:5796-6113 GCF_000499745.2 Eimeria mitis | reverse complement strand
TTTACGGACCTTTCAAGCCCCAGTTCATCTTCCATCGTCCCTGCTGCTGCTGCTGCTGCTGCTGCTGCTGCTGGCTTTGTTCGTTTGCTGTCGTCCTCGCTGTCGCTCGCTCGCCGCAGCCCCACAGCACGCCGCGTCAGCAGCGCGTCCAGAGAAGCTTGAGCACGAGACTGCACACAAACCCCAAACCCTTAACCCTAAACCCTAAACCCTAAACCCTAAACCACCGAAACCCGATAGCCTTCACTGAGAAGAAAAGACGAACAGACAAGCGGCAGGGAAATACCAACAAACAAACACCCACAGACAGCAGTCAA
>NW_013570508.1:4357-4531 GCF_000499745.2 Eimeria mitis | reverse complement strand
AGCAGCAACAGCAGCAGCAACAGCAGCAGCAACAGCAGCAGCAACAGCAGCAGAAACAGCAGCAGCAACAGCAGCAGCAGCACCAGAACACGCATAAGTAGCAGCAAAAGAAACAGCAGCAGAAGGAGAATATGCCAAAGCAGCAGCACATGCGTAAGCAGCAGCAGCAGCACA
>NW_013570508.1:3798-4257 GCF_000499745.2 Eimeria mitis | reverse complement strand
AACAGCAGCAGAAGGAGAATATGCCAAAGCAGCAGCACATGCGTAAGCAGCAGCAGCAGCACAAGCAGCATCAGCAGCAGCAGCAGCAGCAGCACAAGCAGCAGCAGCAGCAGCAGCAGCAGCAGCATGAGTACCCTTGATTCTAGCTCCTCTGGGGTTAGCTGCTGCGCTGCTGCAGCTCTTTCAAATGTAAGCCATTCAGAGACAGGCAGCAAATCCAGGGCGCCCTGAGCAAAACCCAAACCCTAAACCCTAAATCCTAAACCCTAAACCCTAAACCCTAAATTCCATGCAGTTGTATTGAGTTGTCTCTAAGAGGAAAAAAAGATATTGAAACTGCACTCGCTGCCATTTGTTTGCTGCTTCTACTACTGCTGCTGCTGCTGCTGCTGCTGTCGCTGCTTCTGCTGCTACTGCTGCTAGCTCGTCTGCTAATACACAGTTCATTCCTCGTGCTGC
>NW_013570508.1:3159-3534 GCF_000499745.2 Eimeria mitis | reverse complement strand
GTGCTGCTGCTGCTGCTGCAGCAAATGCGTGCTGCTCTGCTGTCTCTGGAAGCTGCAGCAACACACCGCAGGCAGTGAAACGCAAATGCTGCTGCATCAGCAGCAGCAGCAACAGCACAGCAGCAGCAGCAACAAAACCAGCAGCAAAAGCAGCAACAGCAGCAGCAGCAAGAGCAACAGCAGCCACAAGCAGCAGCACCAGCACCACCAACAGCAGCCGCAGCAGCACCAGCACCACCACAACAATGAGATACAGCAGCAGCAACAGAACCACTACCAGTTGCAGCCACCACCAGCATCAGCAGCAGCAGCAGCAGCAGCGCGACCCGCAGCAGCACGACAACAACAACAATTAAAATAAATAAAAATAATAAT
>NW_013570508.1:2119-3059 GCF_000499745.2 Eimeria mitis | reverse complement strand
GTGCTGCTGCTGCTGCTGCAGCAAATGCGTGCTGCTCTGCTGTCTCTGGAAGCTGCAGCAACACACCGCACGCAATGAAAGCCAAATGCTGCTGCATCAGCAGCAACAGCAACAGCACAGCAACAGCAGCAACAAAACCAGCAGCAAAAGCAGCAACAGCAGCAGCAGCAGCAGCAACAGCAGCCACAAGCAGCAGCACCACTACCACCAACAGCAGCCGCTGCAGCAGCAGCACCACCACAAGAATGAGATACAGCAGCAGCAGCAGCAGAACCACAACCAGTTGCAGCCACCACCAGCACCAGCAGGAGCAGCAGCAGCAGCGCGACCCGCAGCAGCACGACAACAACAACAATTAAAATAAATAAAAATAATAAAATTAAAATAAATTTAAATATTTATTTATTATATTTATTTATAATATTTATTTATCACCAGAGGAAGATCCTTGGTGATAGATATCGGCGGTTTCCACGCCGCGAAAGTTTCCGGAAATTTGCCAACCAGCAAACCCCGAGAAGATCGAAAACCACCGAAACGTAGACGACGCACAGAACCTGCACAAACCCTAAACCCTAAACCCTAAACCCTAAACCCTAAACCCTAGACACTAAACCCTAAAACGCCAGAACATACACAATCAACTGATCGGGCATACACCCTAAAGTCGAAATACTAAAACACCCAAACGCAGACGACGCACAGAACCTGCACAAACCCTAAACCCTAAACCCTAAACCCTAAAACGCCAGAACATACACAATCAACTGATCGTGCATACACCCTAAACCCGAAACACTAAGCCACCAAAACGTAAACGACAAACAGAACCTACACAAACCCTAAACCCTAAACTCTGGAGACTGAAACCTGAAGAAGGTAAAACCCTAAACCCTAAACACGCTAGTTGAGGCGCCAGACCCTAAACCCTAATGACCCT
>NW_013570508.1:1599-2019 GCF_000499745.2 Eimeria mitis | reverse complement strand
GAAAACCACCGAAACGCAGACGACGCACAGAACCTGCACAAACCCTAAACCCTAAACCCTAAACCCTAAAACCTAAACCCTAGACCCTAAACCCTAAAACGCCAGAACATACACAATCAACTGATCGGGCATACACCCTAAAGTCGAAATACTAAACCACCGAAACGCAGACGACGCACAGAACCTGCACAAACCCTAAACCCTAAACCCTAAACCCTAAACCTTAAACCCTAAACCCAACAACCCACTGATCCTACATACACCATAAACCCGAAACACTAAGCCACCAAAACGTAAGCGACAAACAGAACCTACACAAACCCTAAACCCTAAACCCTGGAGACTGAAACCTGAAGAAGGTAAAACCCTAAACCCTAAACACGCTACTCGAGGGGCCAGACCCTAAACCCTAATGACCCG
>NW_013570508.1:607-1499 GCF_000499745.2 Eimeria mitis | reverse complement strand
CCTAAACCCGAAACACTAAGCCACCAAAACGTAAACGACAAACAGAACCTACACAAACCCTAAACCCTAAGCCCTGGAGACTGAAACCTGAAGAAGGTAAAACCCTAAACCTAAACACGCTACTCGAGGCGCCAGACCCTAAACCCTAATGACCCGAAACCCTAAACCCTAAACCCTAAACCCTACTGGGGTTTAGGGTGTACAGACACCTCACCGCCTCTCTGCATGAGCTGCTGCACGACATCCTCAAAGGGCACGCAATCCGCGGGGGCAGAAGAAGAAGAGGGAGAGGGAGAGGAGTTCAGCCCCGCTTGATAGGGACGAATGCTGCTGCTGCTGCTGCTGCTGCTGCCGATGCTGCTGCTGCTGCTGTTGGGTGTTGTGTTGAAACCACGATTCAGAGTCGCGCTTATAGGCTGACTGCTGCTCCAGGGAATTAGCTGCTGCTGATGCTGCTGCTCGATCTGCTGCTTCAAGCTCAGACCCCGATTCTGCTGCTGCTGCTGCTGCTGCTGCTGCTGCTGCCGTTTGCGCTGCAAGTCTGGCGTCCGCAGGGGCTTCACAAGGAGGCCCCTCATCCTCGCTGGGTGTGGGGCCCCACAGAACCTTGACTAGAAAGCTGCTGCTACTTGCTGCAGCAGCAGCTCCTGCTGCTGCTGCTACTGCTGCTGCTGCTGAAGAGGACTGCTGCTTACCTGCAACAGATAGACCGCGAAGAACTGTCGTAGAGGCGCAGCAGCAGCAGCAGCCGCTGCTGCTGCTACTGCTGCTGTTGCTGTTGCGTTTTGCTAGCGCAACTCGTGGTGATGCTGCTTTGTGGAGGTGCTGATGTTGCTGGTGCTGCAGCTGCTGCTGCTGCAGTTCCAGCTGTTGGTGGTGCTGCTGCTGCTCT
>NW_013570508.1:373-507 GCF_000499745.2 Eimeria mitis | reverse complement strand
TGTGGAGGTGCTGGTGTTGCTGCTGCTGCGGCTGCTGCTGCTGCAGTTCCAGCTGTTGGTGCTGCTGCTGCTGCTCGGACGTTCTCGCCCGCGGAGCCCTATTGATAGAACTGTACGAGTTGCTGATGTGCTGT
>NW_013570508.1:0-273 GCF_000499745.2 Eimeria mitis | reverse complement strand
TGTGGAGGTGCTGGTGTTGCTGCTGCTGCGGCTGCTGCTGCTGCAGTTCCAGCTGTTGGTGCTGCTGCTGTTGCTCGGACGTTCTCTCCCTCGGAGCCCTATTGATAGAACTGTACGAGTTGCTGATGTGCTGCTGCTGCTGCTGCTGTTGCTGCTGCTGCTGCTGCCCCTGAGCCTCCGCTGCACGTATATTGCTTCGGGCAGCAGCAACGGCAGAGGCAGCAGCAGCAGCAGCTTAAAGAAAGCGAATTCTTCCGGGCTTGAAACTGAATC
>NW_013570507.1:7680-8817 GCF_000499745.2 Eimeria mitis | reverse complement strand
CATGCAGTCCGTAATTTTGGGAATTTGCATATCACCAAGATTGAACGTGGCAAAATGCAACTCGTGTGCATAAGTTCTGTATGGCTGGCATTCCTGCCTCCAGATTGCATGTTCGGGTTCCCGATAGGAGCGTTCCGTATAGTGTAAAACCCGGTGTCGATTGTGCGTCCTGAGTGTTTTGGAAACGTTTGACTTCGTTTGTGCGCGCATACTGTCCTATGTTGCGCGTGGCTGTCACCTAGTGCCCCACTGCCATTCTTACCGATGCCCAGTAGATGCATGCACCACCTCACCTCTGCCTTTCAATGTCGACGCGACACTAGTTTGGACAGGACAGAAACAACATTATTAAGGTCATCAACTCAAGTCACGTTGGTAAATAGTTAGCGGATGTTCCGCACCTGCATATAGCGTATACTTAGATGGCTGCGTGAAAGCACAACTTACCGACTCTGTTTAGGAGCGTCGGCTTGGGGCACCTTTTAGCCGGTACGTGTACCACCGGTCTCGCAGGAAAGCTCGGAGATTATGTCCCGCGAAGAGCCCGATGCTGAGCAAGGTGCACCTGAAAATCCAAATTGCTGTATGCCGCATGTTACAGCTACACCAATCTGCACCGACTGGTTGGCAGCGACCAATATCTGCACGGCGTCACGCGAGTTGGGATGCTTCGTCCAGTTCTTTCGGTCGTTGTACACTTAGGAGCATGCGTGTGGTCGGTAATCGTGGGAATTCGCATGTCACCATGACTTAGCGTGGCATACTGCAGCGTGACGGCATATGCCCAGAGTAGCTCCTGCGCCCTCGGTGACTGGAAGACTATCCACATGTCCACATGCTCTGTGTACGCATCCTGCTTAGGCGGACGGCGCCCATGGTCGCGACGCCAATTCGTTGTACTTATTAAACGGGAATAAATCCCCATCTACTAGCCCAGCCAGTTGCGTGTGGTTGGTGCGTGCGATTAGCTACAGAGCTTAACTGTACCCTTTAATCTGGAGGTAAGGTGGGCTTGCAAAAGACGAAAGTTGCCATATTATGTTTTCCATCACAGGTGACAATTATGCTTTGGCCGGTACGTGTGGTACCCTTGCTGCTGGTCATGTGCTTACGTAGGGACATTGAGCTAGAAGGGGC
>NW_013570507.1:5774-7580 GCF_000499745.2 Eimeria mitis | reverse complement strand
CGGCTCATAGGCTTGTTTCTACGTGCGTCTCCACTACTGTGAGAATCGTCGGTGATTAGATTCCACGAATCTAAGGCTAATTCTTGCTTCACTGAACCCCACATCAAGGTTCAGCGAATTTCTGTTACGCATGTTGCAGCCGCAACAATATCTGGTATTGTCTATATATACGCTCGGTGTCTCTCGATAGTTTAGCTCCTGTACCCCGCTTCCCCTTTGGTTTTGACCTTGGCCCGATAAAGCGCCGATTTGCATATCGGTATCGTTGCCATCCGTCTCTCCGTACTGTATGCTCAACTACTTCCAAAGCGCCTTTCTGTGTACTGTTAACACTGACGTAGCTTGTGCTTGCCGGAGGAGTCAAAGGCGTTGTGCGTGGTTTGTACCCCCATATGCAGCCTAGGCCGACGATGCGCGTGGTTTTCGCGTCAACTCGTACTTCTTGCACGGCAACTAATGCAATGACATTAGCATTGGTCTCTCTTGTGTTTAGATGCAATAACATACTCTGCCGTTCAATATTGAGGTTACACTGATTTTGGAAAGGGCAGAATGCGCCCTATTGTCACCGCATGTCAAGTCTATGGATGGCTAGTTTTTATCCCGCATGAGTGTGTTCGCGTCGAAACCCAGTGTATACAATCTCGGTGATGTACCAATGTCCTGAAGTCTGCTTTAGAGTGTATGTGTATAAACCCCAGTACCCACGAGATTACGTACAGACACCGGAGTAAGCGTAGCCAGGCTCATGCATTTGGTTCTATCCCCGCGTCCACAACAGCAGAGAACCTCGGTGATTATGCTTTTTAAAAGGTCAGCTTCTTCCTTATTGAACGGCAGAGCAGTGTTAGACACCATGCAAATGAAGTTGTGACTTGATCTGTGTCACAGATTGCAGCTACAACTCTGCACACCGGTGTGTCGATACATGCACTGCACCTCTAGCGTTTTGGCTGCTGCTGCCGCTACTTCATGTTGTTGTACATTTAAATGCATGCGTGCAACCCGGAATTTTGGGAATTTGCATATCACTAATACTGAAACGCGAAAAAATACAGCTCGTCTGCACAAGTTCCCTATGGCTGATGCTTTTATGTACATAGTAAATTCACTAGTGCCACAAATGCGCCTTTCCGTGCATAGCTATGCCCGGGGCAGCTAGTGCGTCCCCGATTCGGAGCATCTGCACGCTTTCTGCGCATACTGACTATACTGATGACCTGTGGTGTTGCGATCTTACATGGTTGCACTTATTAAACGACAACTAATGCCTCATCCAGTGACATGATTAGTGTGCAGTAGATGCAGATTTCCAGTTGCAGCACCTTAGCTGTGCCTTGCTATGTCGAAGCGACACTGATTAGAAAGTGTTAGCAGCTGCCGTATTTATTAAGTTTCTCAACTCGGATGGCTAGCTATTATTCTGCTCGATGTCGTATAGCATATGTTTGGACGCCTATATCAAACACAGCGCGGAGAATCTATCTCTTCTACCGTCGATTTCGAATACGGTATAGCCAGTAGGTGTAGAAGCACTGCTACAGACGAGGTTAAACAGGGACTTTGGGCTAGGAATAGCCGTGCTTATAGATTTGTTTGTATTTGCAACTGCACAGCGTGACGTGTCAGTAGTTCGCTTCGGCAAAGAGCCGGCTCCGACCTGCGGTTCTTTACTGAGCCGCAGATTGATGTTTCACCAGGTGCACCTCGGGTGGCGAAATGCCCCAAATCCTGAACCCTATACCCTAAACCCATATCAAAGAGATAAAACATTTTAAAATGCTCCACGGGTGCATATTCCGGGCG
>NW_013570507.1:3993-5708 GCF_000499745.2 Eimeria mitis | reverse complement strand
TTCGTGCAGTAGTGAGCTCGACAAAGCTCCCCGCAGTGTCCAGGGGACTGTCGAGTTAGTCTGTGCTCCACGAGGCGTTTACTCTACTGCTCTTGTAAATAAATCTGCGAACGCGGAGATAGGCTACGAGTTCTTGCGTCGGTGTTTTCGCGATCACGCACACTGCCGCGAGCAGGCCGCGAGCAGGCTGCGAAGGTGTAGGATGCACGCGGCAGTCAGACAACCTAAGCCACGCGATGTATGCGTTTCAACATGGAATGAACTATTGGAGTCTTGAGAGAACAAGATACGTGTAATGCCCCCACTCATGTGTGTGAGCTTTGACTCTGGCTGTCACTGTTATGGGCTCATTAGCTTTTGTAGAGGCAGGCGAAGGCATATTTACCATGTCGAGTTGGGCTATGTGAATGCCTGACTAGTTGGCTCGGTTCATGCGCACTGGAATTTCCAACCAGGCAATGTTTGAAACTGAGAAGCTCATATTCTTGGTGTTCAGCGTCGATTGGGAAAGCACATCAGCCAGTGTGTTTTCGACCTCCGACTTCTACAGTAGTTCTTGGATACGCTTGGATTGCCGCGTCCAAACATCTTGGCGTATTGGTGTGATCCTAAGCATATTTGAGTCGCTATGCTCACCAGCCCGCCCCCGAAGTTGCGGAACACGTCATCAGCAAGGCGTCTGGAAAAGGCTGTACTATGGTGGAGATGAGCGCCGTCCTGGGTTTGTAGTGGACGTTGGCGAGGAGTAAGTTGCACTTATGTTGCTGTTCAACGGACGCATCCTTCAGGGTGCACCGCGGTGCGTGCGGTGCTTTGAGGGTGGCTTTAAGCTCTTCCGTTCGCTCCTGCGAGCCGGTGATCGTGGGATTAGGGAGTGCGGGATGCCTAGAAGCATGTTTTGTGCTTTACCGAACCGTGGGAGCTGCGGATGCCTTACATGTCAGAGTGATACAACGGCAAACAAGGTAACTTGTTTGTCACTTTGACGCTGCGTCTCACGCCCACGAACGTAAAATGAGCATACTCTTGCTAAGGCGTATGGAGAGAGTGACTCAGTGCCTTGCGACGTCTGCCGCGGTCACCGAATGATCGGGCGCGTAGGTTTATTTTTATTAGCGTCCAACGGCTTTGCGCAGGCCTTTGGTCCCTGATGTACAGTGCCGCGTGCCGGCGTGCATAGCCAAACGCTGAATGCAGTTGCCAAGCACCATCACGAAGCCTGCTAGCATGCTATTGGCGATTAATTCTATGGGAGAACAAAATTCTTGTGGTGGACGCCTCTGCGCAACAGCGATTCACAGCAACGACGTCGGGATACACCGTGTTTGATAACGACGGAGTTAAATGAATGGAGCGCACTATAGCAGGCAATATGCAGGCACTTCATGCTCTCTATCTGCCAAAGTACGTAGCGCTTGTGTATTTAGTCCTTCAATATGCATAGAGTGCCAATAGACTAGTTCTTTGCTCCCCAGAGCCGAGTTTCGATGCATCTCAGATAGTAGGTATTGTTTGTTTGTTTGGAATGCATCGGGGCACAATGACCCCATTTAGCAGCTCCTTAGGAGTGTTTTAGCTTCCACACTTATCTTCGCAGAACCCGTCCTGTAATTAGCTTTCAGATCGAATAATGCGTCAGTAAGCGCATGCTGGAAGACGCCTTCACCATTGGGCATCGCGCCGAGCATGCGCGACTGCAGGGTGCCATGCTAGCC
>NW_013570507.1:2883-3893 GCF_000499745.2 Eimeria mitis | reverse complement strand
TTGATGCTAGAGCAACAGCCATGCGACGAATGACTGTAGTCTGGAGAAAATGTTGACAGATGCAAACGAAGGTTCGCTAGGCTAGCGCTAAGCTGTTGCATCAGCTTCGGCCGGCTGCTATTCCTGTATGTAGGAAGTGCGCGAGGCCTCAAAGCATCTTTATTTTACAGCATAATTCATTTCCAAACACCGCAAGAGCAAGACAGATCTTTCATGGCATGTCAACCCGTTCACCATGCCGCTTGTTCATGAGCCGAAAGTAGGGTTTTTCGTTGCCTCTGGCGGTGGATGGCTGACTGAGTGATAACTTCCAATGCGCAGAATCGGGATGGCATGTACAACGGAACTGTCTCCTGCATCTTGCAGTGTGCTGGAGAGCTAAACGAGGCTAACGTGTGTATGTACTTGGCATTCATGTCTTGGCTTGATGCTATGCCGATGCATACGATGCATGTGTTTGCAGGCGAGCAAATAACGCCTCTCTGCATGTACTGTACTTCACGTGCATGAGATGTCGTGAAGCGGTCAGTAGGCGCAAGTGGCTGACAATGACCTTTTCCACCCTGGCTTTGAATGATCCTTGATGTTTCAGGTTGCAGATACTCCAAGTGAGGGATGAGCCGCTCTGTTGGACCCGGTGGTGTGTGCCCACGGCTAAGTCTCTGGGGCACGTCCCAGTTATTGCTTGTACTGCGCTCGCTCTCGCGGCACCGCGACTTAGTGCACATCTCACGATTCGGGCACATACAATCTCTGATAGTGTGCGCCGATTCGGAATATACCTTAGGCAGTACGCCTTCAGGTCCTGCTGAGGATTGGCATATGTGGGGAAAAGCTACAAGTACAGCCTACATCTGGTGTTTGTATGGGCTTGCACCTGCCTAGTTTGGCGTTGGCGAAAACAATGGTCGTGAGCGCCTAAAGTCTACGAGACATCACTACATTATGGACTTGTGCGATGACACTATTTATGCTTAATTAGCCGCAACACAATAGCGTTCGTATAGGCT
>NW_013570507.1:775-2804 GCF_000499745.2 Eimeria mitis | reverse complement strand
GTGTGATGGTACTATGGAGGCTTGAGTAGCTGCACCACGTTCGGAGTTAGCGCATAGAGACACAAGACAAGACAGCGTGCAGGTTGTGCAGTTCTGGCATGCGGCGGTTGTTCGACCGTGCAGTGCGGTGCATGCGAAGTCTCTGTAGGTGAATGACGTGGTAAACGTGGTAGGGCGAGTGGAGCATGTTTGGCCAGATATACGATTCGCTATACACAGGCAGTATGGGGTGCCTGTGCGCCCGTTCTCGAAGTAACGGGGTTTTCTGTTTTCCGCAGTCCAAACATGTCAAATCGACGTTGATGCACAGGGGCCGCAATCTTTCTCCACTGCTCGTCTTCTCTCGCATTCAAATATCTGATGCATGCCTTGTCGCCGTTCGTTACGCCCGAAACAGCTTGTGTACAGTGTACACGGTCTGACGAGCTCTGCTGGCTTCACGTCGATATACAGCGAACGCGCTAGCGCATATGACTGATCTGTATTTCAGGCATTCTCATAATCACCGGCGAGTTTGGGAACGTACTGCTTAGCCCCCAGATGCGCATGGGCGAAAACTAATGCCTTATTCACTTTCCAGGGACCTTTGATATATGCATCTGTTCGATTGCACTGCCTTAACGCGGCCTTCCCATACCGAGTTGACATTTATTTGCAAACGCCGTAAACGCCCTATCAAATTGAGCACCTCACGTCACGCTGGTGGACCGCTAGCTGTTATCCCCCATGATGAAGTATACCTTATGTTCGAATGATTGCTTCCGAGCACAGCGCATATATCTCTTTAGTGCGGTTAACCTGGAGTCATCTGTAGCCGGTACGCCTATAAGGCCTCATGCCGACGAGATTACGAAGAGACAGACACTGAAATACGGTTACACGAGATATGTGGTTTGTTTCTCTTTCCATTTGCACTATATCGAGAATCGTCTTTGATTATTTTCCATGAAAAGCCTGCATTGTCTTTAGTGGAGCACTGAGGAATGCTAAACACTACGCAGCTGAAGACGGGTAGTACTCTGTGACACATTTTGTCTCTACTGTGCAGCGGAGTGTGGACAGGTTCGACAGCGCCTGCGCCCACTTCCACTTGTTGTTGTGTAATACGGCATCTGCGCGCGTGCGCGCGTATCGGCGGGGAACTCGCATATCACTAGGCGCGAACGTCGCAGAAGATAAAGCGGGCGCGCATACCGGTGCAGCCCTAACGTTCGTTTCCATACTATATATCGGATTAGCCTTGATGTGCCTTTTCATTTACACCTGCGTGGTAGGCGCGAGTGGCCTGGTTGTCATGTGCGCTAGCTGTATTGATTGTCGGCCAACTAATGCTCCCTGCAGGGACGTGCATTGCGGGTGCATGCGTGGAGATGTAGCACATTACCCCTGCCTATCGATATCTTCGTGAAGTTTTCTTGCAAACAGCAGAAACTGCCATATCAAGTTTACGCCTCACGTCACGTTCGCGGATGGCTGGCTCACATCATGTATGACGGAGTGTAGCCTATGCTTGGACGTTTGTGTTAATGCATAGCGTGTAAAATGCGATTTGAAATGCACTCCAGACGGTGCGTTCATAAAGGCTGTTTTCAAGGACGTTACGTAAATACATTAACGTCGGGACAGTCGGGTTCGGACGTTTGATTCTATTTCCATTTGAACTACAGAGAAGTGTAGGTGATTAGGTTCGCTGAAGGGCCAGCATCGCCTTTAGTGAACAAAAGATGGGCGTGAGGTAACACGCATCTGAAGTGGCGGCCATGCTTTATGGGGATGGCGCTGACTTGCAAACGGCAGAAACTGTCATGTCAAGTCTAGCGCCTCACGTCAAGTTGGTGGTTGGCTGCTTTGTATCCCGTATGACTGCGCACAGCATATTTTTGGATGCTGCTGTCGATGCTCAGTGTATGGGATCTTTGTTCATTGCGGCTGAGCTGGAATACGCTTCTTTCAGTTTGTGGATACGCCCTGCAACAGAGGAGATCACCTAGGCAAATTTGAATGGGAATAGCTATACTCATAGGCTTGT
>NW_013570507.1:0-675 GCF_000499745.2 Eimeria mitis | reverse complement strand
GCATCCCTTTTGCCTCGAGAAATCGTTGGTTAGGGCGCGAAAACGCGGTCTCAGGCAGAAGACACCTGACGTTACGAGTTGCTATATGACACATGCTGCCGCTACACTGCTATGCAGCGCCAATCTAATCGTCCTATGACGCGCTGGCCCAAAGAAGGACAAACCCATTGCCTCTGGATTGTAACCATTCAAATATTGGGGACTGGAGAGGGACCTGGTAAATCAGAAAGTACTTTGTTTGCCTGAAAATGAACGAGCGTTGATTCATGCTGTTTCCGTATTGTCACTCCTCTTCCATCCCCTGACTGGCATTTGTTGCCAGGAATATACTTCTCTGGGCCTGTAAATGATGCTTCCAGTGGACATTATGTGTTTTGTCCTTTGTCGTAGATCGCCGGTATGCACCGTCAGCTCTTTTCAGACGAAAGACACCTGACGTTACGAGTTGCTATATGACACATGCTGCCACTACACTGCTATGCAGCGCCAGTCTAATCGTCGTATGACGCGCTGGCCCAAAGAAGGACAAATGCATTGTCTCTGAATTGTACCATTTCGACCCTGGGGGACTGGAGGCGGACGTGGTAAATCAGGAAGTACTTTGGTTGCCTGAAAATGAACGAGCGTTGATTCATGCTGTTTCCGTATTGTCACTTCTCTTCCATCCCCTGACTG
>NW_013570506.1:11037-26701 GCF_000499745.2 Eimeria mitis | reverse complement strand
ACCGCATCTAAGGCTGCCTCGCCCCCGCAACATCCAGGCCCTGAGCTCAACGCCGAGGAGGCCTGAGGACAGGGGAACGAGGTCAGCTGCTTTGGGGGAAACTCTCCAAGTCCTTACCTACATTGCAGCTCTCTCCTTTCCTTTATTAAGACCAGAGGACAAGCGTTATAACGGAGGTTCCCAGCTCAAATGCCCAGCCGCTGAGCCCGTAGGGTCTAGCTGTAGCAAGGCTGTCTGAACTTGATGCATGCATTTTTATTTGCTCTCAGAGGTGCGTCTGATGGCCAAACAAGCCCTTAAGAGCTGTAAAGGGTGCTAGTTGTCGCAACACAGGAAGGCTTCGGTCCGCTCCCACATAGAGCTGGCTTACAGCAATTGTTGCAACGAGGAGTGTTGCAGCTCACGGCACGCTTCTGCGAACCTGGGCCAGCCTCAGGCCCTTCTATCACTGTGCCCAGAGCGCCTTGAGACTTGGGGGAAAACCAGCTGCATTTCGGGGACTTGTCTCGCAAGCCCTTTGACAGTACTGCAGCTCATGACGCACACTTGCTAATACCGATGACCGCCATTACATTGGCGAAGTAGCCTATCTCTAGTCCGAGCCTGGTAAGCCGTAGTTGTATCGTATTGTCTGACGAGTTCACTAACTAGAGGATTGTCGGCGTGAAGTTGCTCTATGCTTTTCCAATTGCGGGCAGGCTAGCTACTGAGAGCCAAGCATGCGCACAGAATTTCTTGGTCGAGAGTGTTAGCGCATACAGAAAAGTGGTATGCATTTGGGGTTGCCTTGCAGCGCGAGTTGCAGCAGGGCAGGGCAGGTGCGAGGAAAGAGCCCCAATGCCACAGCAAGATGGATGTGTTCGCAGCAGTGATTAATAGAAGGAAATCGAAAGAAAAAGACATCGATATTTTCTAAAATTGCTATTACACACTCAGCTCCCTTCTCCTGTCGCAGAACGTAGAGAAAGGCAGCCGGCAACAGGCTGGGCTGCGGAGAAGGTACCCCAGGGTGAAACAGGTATAGTCCTTGGAAGTGCGGGCAGGTGCACTCTTTCATTGCTCCCAAGTGTAGCGCCTCCGGTGCACTTTGAAGACGAAACCACAAATCAAACTTACCAAGGAACTCACTCGCGCCCTCCGCATTACTTATCTTGGGTGGTTACTTCCAGCCGAAAGAGATGCAAATACTACACGCACCTCAAAGCTGCGAACCTGCGAAGCTTTACTCACTTACAGACCGTAGTGTAGAACCTGATCAATCGCCACTGTGAGGGACGAGAGAGCGGCTAAGTTTTCGATCAACCTTATGAGGAAATGTTTCAGGTTTTTTTTCGATTCTTCCCGTTAACCACTATTATACACAGGGCCGTGTTGCTGTTGAGGCGAGGCTCGTTGTTCCCACCTGCGCTGATGAACCATATGGCTCTCGAATGTGTAACTAGAGTAATGGAGCTTATTCGAGGACAATCGCAAGTTGCTATCGGGTCAAAGTATTTCAGCAAATTTAGAAAGCAAACGACTGTAGACAATTGTTGAACACACACTTGGCCCTCCGTATCCCGTCTAATTTCAAACTGAGATACATATAACAGCTTCGCACAGACTATATGATACGTGCGCTGGAGATCCGCGCTTTATATGTGCTTCCCCCGCATTGATTTCTTGCGACTAAACTTTAGCTAGGCCTTTACATTTTACACGTTTGTAAACGTTTAATGGCTTCGAATCCCATTTAATCTAGTAATCATGCACTCAACCCGTATTGATTATAGCGAAAACTACAGGGAGGCCCGTTGCGTGGTTCAGTGGTGGGAGATGTCGTGCGGCTTTAGTCGTGTTTATCATATTGGTGAGTAAATATTCAAGTTCCAGAAACCGAAAAGAGTAAACAATAATTATAATGGGGAACAATAGCTTATATAATAGCACATGCATTGCATGCGTTAGCGTGGCTGAAAAGCCCTCGGCTGCTGCTCCCCACATGGAAGCCGCTGACCGCACCCCTCCTTTGATTGCCGCCTGCATGCCTGGTTGTGGGTTTTGAACTGGGGTTTTCGGCACATCTTCTCGTCAGCAGATTCCGAGCTTATTTCTCTATTTTTTTGCTCTGGGGTGCCGGTATTGTTGTGTGGGTGGGCAGCGGAGAGGATGCCAACAAAGCGCAGAAACGCCGGCCGTGCCAAACACGGCAGAGGCCATGTCAACCCCGTCCGCTGCAGCAACTGCGGCCGTTCGTGCCCAAAGGACAAGGCCATTAAGCGTTTCAACGTCCGCAACATCGTCGATGCATCTTCCTTGAGAGATCTTAGGGAGGCCTCCGCATACCACAGTACGTGACGNTCCGCAACATCGTCGATGCATCTTCCTTGAGAGATCTTAGGGAGGCCTCCGCATACCACAGTACGTGACGCCACGAGTTCACCAGCAGAACCCAGAACCCCCACACCGGGCTAGGCAGTGTTCTTATGCTGTCAACCTTTCTTTTTTATTTAATAATGCTCGATGCTTCAGCCCGAATAAGTGTGGTCTAGAGCTCTGGCTCATCGCAGCCAGCATTCTGGTCCGTCTCGGTGGCACAGCAGCATCAAGCCCTGTTGTTGCGATTTGCTTCAAATGCTCCGATTGCGTAATGCCCCCGCAGTTTATGCTTAAGCAGATGCACAAATATTAGCTTCCCTGATCTATGCTTGCGCCGTAACTTTCCCTGGCATTCCCGACGGAAGCAGCTCCCATGCCGTCAGCTCACGAGCATTGTGTCTTCATCGTTGTTGCTTGGTTTGCTAGCTGCAAACGAAACTTTTGCTGAAGGCTTTCCTGGTTTATCGGCCTCTCGGGATTGCATGCGTTTCTAGCAAGGGACTGAAGGAACACAGCCTGGCTCACCCTTTGCTGGGCGCCTTCAGCCATCTTTCAACTGTGTTGTCATCTGTGTGTCTTCTCAGCCTACAACCTACCAAAATTGTATATCAAGCACTCGTACTGCGTCTCCTGCGCCCTTCACTCCAGCGTCGTCCGCGTGCGCTNCCAAAATTGTATATCAAGCACTCGTACTGCGTCTCCTGCGCCCTTCACTCCAGCGTCGTCCGCGTGCGCTCTCGGGAGAACCGCAGGATCAGGGCCAACCCACGTGCCCGGATCCATGGTCATGGCGGCAACATGGGAGGCAACCGCAACTGAAAGCCCTTATAGTTGCAAGCCTTATAGGTAGTGTAGAGCATGTGCTGATGGGGGGGCTTCTTCGATCGGGGCTTTCGCTGGCGCGCATGCCGCGGGTACTCCTTGCGAGTGCCACTGCACTGAGACGTCGTCGACGTTAACGCGGTTTCTTTTGGAGTGACTGCAATTGAACCGGCTTCTAAAAGATGCCCCGGAAGGAGACTAAACAGAGAACAAACAGCCTGTATGTAGTATATATAGTGTAGTCACGTTGGCGTCTACCGCTAGCCACGAGGAGGCTCGAAGTACATGAGAGTTTGCCGTGCAGGCATGAGTAGAGATCCCCTTGTAGCAGTTTTACTCTGCCAGGAGTATTCCCGCTCGAGGGAGAGGCAAACTGGATTGGCAAACCAACCAGCCGACGTATGGTAGTGCACATAAGTAGTGAAGTAACCAGTGAGGAGTCATGCCAGTGAACATGACATAGTGGAATCCTAAGGGTTACATACAATCGATAAGGCGGAGTAGGTGGGAAACTGAGGCGAGGTTTCGCATCGAACGCACGAGGTAATTCGTGTCAACATTAGCCGTATTTCCTTCGCTTGGAGGGCTAGTCGGCTTCTAGAGGGATGTTGCCGTAGCAGGATGTGTCATAGATCGGTAGNTCCTTCGCTTGGAGGGCTAGTCGGCTTCTAGAGGGATGTTGCCGTAGCAGGATGTGTCATAGATCGGTAGGTGCATCCATACTTATGTGCTTATTGGGTACGGGAGGCTGATCAAGTCCCTAACAATTGAATTCGGTGTTACTGCATGCATCACAAGGGCGCTTGTGTATGCTTGTGTACGTGCAAGCTGCCGCTTGGCTGGAGCTGCGGGAAACAGTGCTACAGCTCAGGGAAGTCCATCTCATCTACCAAACAGCTGAGGGCTCCTGCGCAGCTGCAGGTGCACTCAGGGCCCCTGTAGACAGACGGGTAGTTCAAACACTTATTTGGAAATATTTGTTACACGAAGCTCTGTGGCTCTACTGCAGCACACCAGAGTGTTGCCTATTTGTTACACCTGGCACCAACGCATGGCTAGGCTTTGTTAGTTTCACTTACACAAGAAGAGAAGAGGCTTCGCTTCTTTCGTTAGAGCTACCGGCTTGTACTGCTTTCTGCCCAGCTATGCCATTCCTTATGAATCTCACGTCGATTGGTAAGGGCATAGGTAGCGTTTGAAACGCAGTGGAGGAACATTAAATAGAGAATAAGCAAAACAAAATTTTGGTTTGTTGCTGGCTTGGTGTTATACTTGGTCGGTTTCACCCCGAAGTTTCCCTGAGGTTCCCTTGAGTTCGTTCAGTCGTTGGCGATCATCGCCGCCACACCCTCCGTTTCTTCACGTTTCCCTCTTTTCTCCTACCCTTCTGAGGTATTTATTCAAAACTACACGAAATAACTATTTGAAATAATTCATTTGGGGGGTTCTCCACTTCTTTGTTGATTACTTACACCTGGATTCCTGTCGCCGGATGGCAACGGCACCCAAGGACAACCGTGTGGGACTCGTTTCCCTTGTCTAGACCGAACTTTGCAGAATTTCAAATACAACTTTGGTCTTATTTGCCTCATCCTTGGCGTTTTCTCCTCTCCTCCTCTTCCGCCTGCTCCGCTCGATTACGAAGGCGCCCAGGTGTCTGTCTGCTTGCTTCACCGCGACTGAGAATGTGGTTGGCAGCATAGCATGGGCACTAGGGCCCTTTAACAGGAACCAGAAGCATGTGCTACCCATGTAATGAGGCGGTTGCTCGTGTTTCTCACAACGAGTAATGGATTTCTGAACCTGCAACCCGTCCTCGAATCCGCCGCACGAACGCGACATAATTCGTCTTGGACTGCAGTGGAGGAGTAGTCAAGATGGAGTGTANCGAATCCGCCGCACGAACGCGACATAATTCGTCTTGGACTGCAGTGGAGGAGTAGTCAAGATGGAGTGTATGTCTGCTCCTCCTGTTGACACTGCCTTATATGCCTTCGACGAAGAGGCACACAATCGCCTTCTGCACTCTCTACAACAGCATCACCAAAGGCTACGTCTCAATCCACAATGCTGCACTATTCAGAGTCCTGTGACCTTTACTGACGTCTGGGTATCAGATGTGGCATTGACAAAGATGATGGCCCATGCAGAAAGGGGGGGCAGAATAGAAGTCATGGGGCTCTTACTCGGCAAAGCTGTAGTGACACCCGAAGCTTGCGATGCTGGGCCGCGGGGTGAAGCCGGCGTTTCGATACATTACGAAAGTGTGTCTTCTGTTTCTGAGGCAGAGGGGGAAATAGAAGGACAACAGGATGCTCAAACGGGTTACTTTGTTGTGACAGACTGCTTCGCGTTGCCTGTGGAGGGCACAGAGACTCGGGTGAATGCCGCAGAAGAGGCAAACGAATTCATGATTCAATATCTAGAAGCAGCAGAGAAAGTACCGATGCAGCAGAAAGTAGTGGGGTGGTACCATTCCCACCCTAACTACGGGTGCTGGCTCTCAGGGATTGACGTGCGCACGCAGCACCTGCAACAGCAGCACCAGGACCCCTTTCTGGCAATTGTTGTGAGACAAAGAACGCGTATCTGTCCCTTTTTAGCTTAAAACTTCAGAGGGCAGTTATAGGAAGGCAACTCAAGAGGGCATAAGGGGTAGAGAAAGTACACACATGCAGTGGCTTTGGCGGTGAGTTACAAGCATAAGAATGCAAATGATAGAAAGCTGTATTTTCGGGTGTATGCGCAGGTAGACCCAATCCGAACGATAAGCAACAGATCCATCGAGGTGCTGAACTTTCACTTTTCCACATTTCAAACAAATTTCGGAAAGGCTACGGGGGAGAGGCTTTTTGTCTCTCCTTTTGACAGGGACCTACCTCTCCCTACTTACTCTGTTGCCGCTGCATCTATTTCTCTTTAACGGGTTTCTGAACTTCGTGCCGCATACTTGATATCCCCGCTCGCTTGGCTCTTGCGACTTCTTATGTGCTGCTCACCTGGCTGCTGTTGGTTGTTGTCTCTCAGTCGTCCGCCGATGTCTGCTCTGCTGTGCTTCTCTTCTGCTTTCCATGCGTGTTTTGTGCGTTCTAAGCAAATTGTTACTCTTTATTGCACAACGCTGTCTTGTATCTGTAGCTGCACGCCCTGTATGCATTTCTCGTCTCTTGTAGTTTTGTGTGTTTGCGTTGCTATTGGTTGAGAGTGCATCCACAAGCCCAGGTGCAAGGACCAAACACAATCGAGACAAATAAAAAATAACAGAAATTGCATCGTTGAGTGCAGTTTTGACTCCATTTCTTCTTGCGCGGCATCGCACCTTCCATTCTACTTGTACAGAAAGCTCTCGAATGTTTCTATACTGCTGTTTGCAGTTGGGGGCGTTCAGAACTTTTATGCCTGGAGAGGCAAAGAGGGAAGATGAGGGAGATGCTGAGGCGGCTTCATCGCAGTTGTTGCCTGCAGAAAAGGTGAACGACTTCGGCGCCCACTGGAAACAGTGAGAAACCCTCCTCACAGGCAGCGATGACTGCCAGTTGCTTTAGGCAGACGTTGCTCCACTGTCCAACGATATATGGCAGTACACGCTTTTCATCACCAGCCACACGAATGTAGAAGGAAATGTACCGCAAAGCATAGAAATTAAACTCGTTGCAAGGGAACACAAAATACTGCATAAGTTCTAGGGATTGTGGTAGTAGATCCAGCGGGTTCGTTCCTTTGTGATGCATCTGTGTCCTATACGTGTCTCTTGCTGTAAGTTCGGATTTCTGTTGTTGCAGATATTATCAGCTGCGTGTCCACTGGTGCTCCAACTCTGTCAGTGCGAGACTGTTGGAGGGGATGGGTAGAGCTTCATGGCCCCAACTGATTGTGGGCCAAAGCCTCCACCGGGTGGGCCAGCTGCTCGCTCACATGAAGCCAGTGCTCGCAGAAGCTTGATGAGAGCTCCTCTCTTATGCAGAGGCACCAAGCTGAGTGCAGCAAAACAGCAGCATCTGCCACAGCAGGCTCTGCTATATGGCTTTCAATTCATTGTTAGCACAATCTGTGCATTCTCTGTTTTCCTTTCTGAATACAGAACCGGTCTCTGGAGCTCCGCCGGTTAGAAGCTGTCGTTGAGTCTTGCAATAACGCCATCAGTGCTGCTGAACGCAGGTAAAGGGTGAATGCAATCACATACACGGTCGTGCACAACCCTGTACACAAAACACCGAGTGGGTGTTTTGGCTTCATCCAACATCCATCCGTACAGAAGAAGGGTTACATGCAGTTCGAGCACATGACTTGGGATTTCAAACCAGTCCTTATAAAGTATTTAATTTGTGTATGTATGCTGTCACCTCGGCATCGTGAAAGCATCCATAGTTATCATGTTACTGTCGTTTTTTGTGCTCTTCGTTACTGTTCAGTCAGCCCCTGGCCATGGGAAGCGCCAGCGGCCAAGAGGTGAGGGAGCAGTCTGACCTTAGTGACGGTACCTTCACTGCCGAATATTCGGAGGAATCGGAATTAGGCGCTGCGAGGGGGAAAGGTCTGTGTGAAAAGCTCGTCTGCACTGCAGAGAAAGCTGCAGATATCGCAGTGCGAGCGCTTGGAGGGCTGGTTGAAGTTGCGGCGCTGGTGGGTCTCCAGCCCTTGTGTTACTGAGATATATGCAAGTGCCTTTGCACATGCATACACCCTGGCGGGTATACTGGTGCACACAAGCACTCAACGTTGCTGCCTTTCCGCCAGCCAAATGGGATCCCCAAGACAACAGCGAATACTCAAGAGGTGTGGATGCGTGCAGCACAGCGATTCCTTTGTATGTTTTTAACTTGGTTTTGTGTCTTCCTGTGCAGAGTGCCGTCTACAGCGACAACCTTACATGGCGTGAGCATGTCCTTGCGTCTCAGCAACCAGATGGGGCATTCAGTTCGGAAACACAGCCCTAAAGACACACACTGCGGTGCAGCCGCAGTGGCCTCTACCCAGCAGTTTATCTCTTTTCCCTCGGCGTGAGGCTCTGCCTTTGCTTCTCTGGAGCAGCGTACCCGCTACTGGCAAACATCCTCTGCAGCTCGTCACCTGCTCCCCTAACCCATCACTAATGAAGCAAGCGAATGCCGCTGTAACTTTCATTTGTGAACTATGCTCTCAAAAAGCCAATAAAGCATTTGGAACTATGGGCTTGCTGTTTAGCGTATGTATGTCCAGCTGCACTAAGCCGAGACGGCTATCTAACGCTACAGAATGCGAATGCGCCACGTGTCATGATTTATCTCAATTAACAAAGAAGACAAATAAAAGCGGATCGGCACTGTAACGCCGGCCTCCGAGAAAATATGCGGGTTTGTTTCTCAAGCCAAACCTGCAATAGGATGGTTTAAACTGACTGTATTGGCGGAGCGCTGTTCATTGGGAGGCTCTAAATGGCGCCAAACCATAGAAACCAGCATATATCACTTTATGCATGCACCCATTTACCACGGTGGGTCTCGACACCATACGGTCACTCACGTTTACGCACCCATCTACTGGGTTGCACTTCTGAAAATGCCGATGAAACTCATCTTCCTCCGTTAACAAAACTGTCCTCATCACGACCACAGCCCGAGGAGCTACCCAGAACAGGCATGCACAGATCGGCATATCCCTGACGAGCCAGAACGAGTGAAAAACAGCGATACTGACAGAAGCACCAACATCCTCAGAACAGCTACATTCACAAAACTGCAGTGGATAACTGCCCCTGTCTGCAAGCACCCCAAGCCTTTTGCAGTGTGCGCGCACTCGCTAACTGCAAGAGCATTTGAGAGGAGTGACGCACACAAAGACATTATGACTCAAGCGACGTTAAAAAACATGATGTTCACAAACAACAATCTGAACATGAATGGCCACCCACACCACGAAAGTGTCCCCCAACCCATTGCCGACGTTCCCTGCATCTCTGCTGCATCTCCCTTCCCTAGCTGGTATGCATTTTGCTGTTCGCCCGGTTGTTTGTATCCCGTTGAACTGCCTAGGCGTTCAAGTTCGTGGAAAGATGCCCGGGTAAACAACGCGGCCGGGTTCATCGATCGTGCGACGTCTTGCCAGAACTCTGAGCAACCCATCCACTTGGCAATTTGGCTTCAGCAATGAACTCTGGGATAGAATTCAGATGCGTTGTTTGTACCTTCCCTTGTCGCTTGGATTCCATTCGTTTTGAACGGGCCAACTCCAGCGTTGACAGATTCCCCGCATCCCATCCTAGGCTCACATCTGTTGGGGCCCCCCTCACGGGGGTGCTCCCCATACGTTTGGTCGGCTTTACCTCGTCAGATTCGAAGTACGGGCTATCGCCTGTCTCAACTGAAGGACGGAATGATGAGGACCTGCTGAACTCCCCAGGATGACCACCAGTCATCTCCTGTTTCGACTGGAATGTAGGGGGCGATGGGCTGCAGAAGCAGTCTATCCACCAAGGCATGCTCACATGCTTCCGCAGAACTAAGCATCCCAATAAACCTAAAAAGAATAACGTCACCGCGCCAACGGCAACGCCTATCACCCAACCAGGGTACCCCTCCTCTCGATGGACGTAGTCGCCTGCTACGGTTGCCTGCAAACCCAAGCAAAAGCATCAACAGAAACGTTGGTGAGAACATTACGGGTATGACACTACATACACGACCAATAAATACGCACACATGCATACACAGGTCAGCACAGAACATCAGAACACGTAAGTGCACAGAGAATAACACAACAGATGGAAGCCACAGCACCAGAACGTCCTCATCTGCGCTCTCTTCAAGCTGACTGCCATTTGCCAACCCCATTCCACGCAGCCTACACCCCTGTGTGCAGCTAAGTGCGATCGGCACCCGTGGGTGGTTCTCACCTCTGGCGGTTTAACGGGCTCCAAGAAGATGACGTTGATTGTGCCTCTAGTTCTGCTCTTGAACCGTTTATATATTTCCTCAGCTGTCGCCTCGGCTTCTCTCCTCCCGATGTCGTTACGAAGGCCAAGGACAAGAACGTGGACAACAAATCCGTGCCGTTGTATCAACTGATCAATTAGGGCTTGCTCGCTGTATGCTAACCCACTACCAAACTTGCCCATGCGGATAGGTTTCGCGGATCCAACTTTCATTGCATATCCCATCACCCGCACCCTATCCATGCGTACGTGACGAGGAGTTGCATATGTCAGCGGTTGGACAAGAATGGCTCCCATGAACAATTCATGAAACGAAGCGGCGTCTTTGAAGTGCTCTGACGGCACCTGGAGCAGCAGATGGAGGTCCGGGTCGTACCTTGAATTACCCCCAACCGCTATCTCAGCATATTGGAGGTCATTAAAGGTTGAATACACCACCTCTGCCAAGCCCACGCCCGGCAACGAAGGGTCATCCTCCAGTCTCTGTTTGAACATGCTGGCAGCTTTCAACGCAGAGATGAAGGCTGTGTCCGATTTCTGTGCAGTTATTGGATCCGCAACACTCAGCTGCACGTACATCTCATTAGCGTTCAGGTTCTGATTCAGGGCAGTGACCACTGATTCCGAAATTTCACTGCCGAATTCACCCCTCTCTACCACCGCCGTGGGGCCTCCGCTGCCTCTGGCGCGGTAAGCCGTGACGAGTACATCTGGGAACTGCGCTTGCAGCACTTCTTCGGAGCAAAGCCAATTGGATTCAATTAAAAGTGCCATGCGGATGAGGACTTGTCGAACGCTTTCAAGGATAGACTTTTTCAGTGCCTGCTCAAATTTATCTAGCTGCTCTTGCAGAGAAGGGTCATCTTCGCTCTTGTCGCGCAGCTGCACCAGCAGATCCTCCACCACCAGACGACTCAACTTCAATATCAATATGCCCCCCATCGGCCGGTCTGTTACTTGCGTATTTGTCAGTGCAAGAAGCATCACCGAAGTTGTCGCTGATCTTTGTTCTTGTCGAAAGCTTCTCTCCCATATGCTCATCCAGTTAGGTACCGACAAAACTGCAAAGTGTAACCCACACAACAACAGCAGGCGCTACGTCGAAACCAGATGCGTCCACAAATGTAACATTCTGCCTCTTCATTCACTTTTGGTCTTCACAGCGGCGGGCCACAAGAATGCACTTGCACAAACAACGCGTGTATATGCATAGAAAACCGCACATATCCATTAAAATGTGCATGCAAACGATAAAACGCCACGCTCCAAAAGCTTCTATTCAAGCTAGTTCAACTTGCTGCGCTTGCACTGCCAGACGAAGACAAGTAGAGCCCCACTGGCAGCACTGAGATGCATGCTAGCCGTCGTTGCGTCGGCTTACTGTTAGAATAGGAGTAGAGGACATGCAGCTCGGAGACCTGATGGTAGACGTAGCCAATGGTGGTCATGCTCTCATCCAAACTCCATTTGAGGTCTGGAATGAACTTAAGCATTTCAGCCAGATGAGGATCCGCCTTCTTTTCTTGTTTCACAAACGCGTTGAAAGATTCGTAGTCTGTAACCTCTACCAGCCGAGGCAACTGAGACAACATACATACGTCACAACAAGTACACAGCACCACGGTCAAAAACCAAACTGCAGTCACTTACTCCAAGGAAAGAAACAATCGTAAACCCCCAATGCCTGGCGCATGCAATACTATCAAGTAGGACGACACTTTCCATCTGCTATACGAGAGCATAAAATACAGGAACAGACTGAACCGTGCAGCCCCCCAGGCCTCCAAAAATGTTGGTAGNAAACATCCTCGTCTTAACCCATCACCCGATCCGAAATGAAGATTTGTTTGTGCTTACATCCTCTTCAATTATTCCCTGAAACCCGCATTCCTTCGCCCTTTTGACGAATCTTGCAATCTTCTGGTTTGCATCATCGAGCTCACTGAGCGCAACGGACTTGGCGAGTACAACTTTAAAGAAGTTTGAAGTCATAGGAGGTTTCCAGTGTTTGCTTCGGGTGTACATGGGCCAATATAATGCACTCAGAAACAAAACCAGAAACTGACGACGCCAAACCAAATCCGTCTTGAGCCGTCGGCAGTAAGAAGAATATAATATTGCGAGAGTCGCACTCAGTTCGTGCGGCGCAGCTGCAGCAAACGCAAACACAATACCATAGTTTCTACTGCCACACCAACTACCACGACCACAGAGAAAACTCAATCAAGGCTGAAGCATCCTGTTCGTGTTCCTGGGATGTTGCTGCTACTCCTGCTGACGATGATGCTGCTGCTGCCGACAGCTACGATGCTGCTGCTGCTGCTGACAGGTAAAATGAAGCTGTGGCATTGACCGCCAGATATATACACAAATTAATACCCCATATGCAGACGGACCCCGACGAAGGTCCGTTTGGTCTGCTGCTGCTACTCTCCGTCACACAAGACTCATGTAAAGAACCTCAGTTATCTGGCATTCCTATGTGTTTGCTATCATTCTTATTTCTGTATAAATACTGTTGCTGCAGTTCATACTGCACGCTGACTGTGCAACTCGCATGCATTTTGATTGACTGCAATTAAAGCCTTACTCATCACAGGCACAGGCTTTCCCACTTCGTTGTTTGTGGGGAGCTCGTCAGGCAAAGACCCCGTCGGTAGTTGTGAAAAAAAGTCATCCGAAAAATCAAACCAGGGCCCCGATTGGTGCTCCCCCCCAACCCGCTGCATGCATGCACGCATGCACACAAGAAAACAGAAAGCAAAACATTGAAAACTTCTCCCACACGAATTCACCCAGAAGAGACAAACAAGTCACGTCAACAGGCAGAAACGACACAACCGTTGGAATGACAGAGCAGCTAGAGAGAAGAGAAAAATAAAAACGGGGCAGGAACAATGCATGTTCATACACTCCGAAACGATGGAAAAGGCAGCAAAATGCTAAGAAAGTGTATTAGACAACTTCAGGCACACAAACAAAAGGGGAGAAAAAACAGCAAGAACAGAGGAACTGCCACATGCAGCGCTCCCCTAGAACAGCGCTTTCACTGCTCATGCATTGAATTTCTTGAACACGGCTATTAGATAAATCAGGACCGCAATGCATAGTTAAACTGCCTCACCTCAGCCACGGATTGTGCAGATAGCACCGCCAGAGGGCCCTCAAAAAGAAATAAAAACGCAAGGATTAGCGCCACGAGCGCACAACAGGAAGTGCCTGTTATGCGGCGTACAAAATGCCGACAACCCCAACTACCACCTGATGGTGCTGCTGTTATTCTTCCTGTTGCAGCTCCCTGAGACGGATGGGGCCGCCTTGACGCAGCAGCAGCAGCAGCAGCAGCAGCAGCAGCAGCTGACGCTCCACCGGCGACGCAACCTCCCCTGATGCCATTCCTGCTGCTTCCGGTATGGTCAGGGAGGCCGTTGAAATCTTGCAGCTTTCCGTATGCTGCATGCATTGCTATACATTCTGATGAATGACAACTAACGACGTTTTTTGAAGCTGTTGACACAGCGGTTCTGCTGCGCACAACACCAGCGGCTCTTTCGCCGCAAGACTCTCTCATCTTGGACAGGCAGAAAGGAGTAAGCTGCCCCGCCAGATAAACGTCAAGCCCCCTACAAATGGAGAATCCAAGGAGGCATCCCGGAAGAGGACCAAGGGCGGTGCGAAAGCTGGTTCAGTGTTGCAACCCAACCAAGGGTTTCAGGCGGTCTGTTTGGTGTCCAAGATGATGGCTCAGGGCCTTCCTGCTGTATGATGCTAACCAAAGCAACAGCGGTATACTATTTATAGAGCAGGAGCAGAAAAGACGTCAGAGTTCCACAGTGTCTCGCGGGAGGAAGACCACCTCCTCTGGGTTCCTAATGCAGTGAGTGAGCCGGGGCCGTATGAAAGGGCCCCCAACGGAGAAACCAGGCGGTTTATGAGCTGCAGACAAGAAACCTTGTTCTTGTTTTGTAGATAAAAGCGCTATAACAAAGAGCTCCCCTCGGAGCAAAGGCAGCTTCCCACGGAGTCGCCCCGCCGCACGACGGGCGGGAGGTCCGTGACTCGTTGCTTCTGGAAGCTCCTTCAATAGTCTAAGAAAAGATGAAGGAATTCTGAGATAACTGAAAGGAATGCATGCATATTTATCGCATTATGAGCCAGACATTCACCTAACAGCGAAGCACAATCGAAAAGTCTCAGCCACCACCCGTCTGCCATGTTCAGCTTCCATAACCAGCGTAGCAGTGGCTGCTCAGCATATTACGTCTCCTTTATTTGCTCGTCAAGGAGAATTAAATAGAATCAACAAATATTAATTATTATATATCCAAACTATTGCATTATGTTCATAAGAAAATGAAGAAAGCGAGACGATCGTTTCGTTGCAAACTGCACAAGCCACTCATCGTTGTTAGCGTGCAGTCTCGTCTTGCAGCTTCGAGGCAGCAGCCCACACCCCTTTCCTCTTTGTCTGAATCAATAAAANCGTGCAGTCTCGTCTTGCAGCTTCGAGGCAGCAGCCCACACCCCTTTCCTCTTTGTCTGAATCAATAAAATATTAATTAAATAAATGCAAAACTACTTTGCTTACTACAATTCATGATCCCGTGTTCTGAAAGCGTTCTATACCACCCAGATCACCGCACCCGTATGAGGTGGTAGGGTCTGTCCTATCCTATGTTTGGATTATACTTCTATCTGTGTGCGGGCTGTCTACTGAGGACCCAGTAGATGTTTAACAAATATTTAGAGGGTTGTTGCATGCAACGGGGGAAGCCTGAGGCAAAGCATCCTACAGAGAACACCGTAACGCTGTGGATGGCAGGCTCGCCCCCCTCCCCCCCTAGCTGACGAGAGTTGTTTACTGTCGCTAGCAAACCCACATAATTACATAGAAGAGAGAGCCAATTGCACCAGGAAAACAATTCCCAGAGTACAGCAACTGATGCAGACCAACTGGCTCACATAACGCCGTAGCTTGTACTAAGAAAGCGCTAGGCCTTCTTTGCGGAAACACGAAAGCGTGCTCCCTGTAGCTAGCTGAGAGGAGCAGAGTACTGTTGCTGGGGAGTGAGTAGACGAGCTGCTGCTGCGGCCAAAGTACAGCGCAGCTTTCCCCCTAGAGCAATGCATGTTTCTCCTCAACTGTCGCGCGGGTTCGAATCCCACTGGCGAGTACTACTGAGATCTATGTCAATATAAATATTCTGTTGGCGTTGAGGTTGAAGGACTGATACATAAACCACCGCAGTTCTTGCCGAAGGAAAGAAACCCAACAACACTTACCCTCAATTTATTTCTCTGTTTTTCTCTGAAGCTCTGCAAGTGAATTCATGTTTCATTTGACACATAAGTTGAGGTGTACATACACTCGGGGTGCACGCTGTCGTTAGTGTGAAGGACGCTAGCCAGTAACAAAGTGTCTACCTTACTATAAAACATGTATTCGTTGGCCCCTACGCCTCTCACCATTGCCAGCAGCAACAACAGCACGCGCAGCAGCAACAGCAGCAAAAGTAGCAGCAGAAGTAGCATTCCTCAGACTACCAACAAGAGCACTGTTTGCATCAGCAGCAA
>NW_013570506.1:6467-10937 GCF_000499745.2 Eimeria mitis | reverse complement strand
CATCAGCAGCAACTGCTGCAGCAGCAGCAGCAACAGCAGCATATCTTAGGGTAGATACTGTGTTGCGTCTGTCTGTACTCTGCGCCTCCTCTAGGTTGTTACTGTTCCTAATGTATTTGTTTGTCTCTGGTTATATCTTTGCTTTTTTCTGCTTATTTCGTATTCAATGCGGCTGAGCCGCTAACACATCCCGCGTTGATTCCTTAAACCAAGCAAAAAGAAAAACACAAAATTCTGTAGCTCATGAGACACCCTAAACTGTGTCAGCAGGAAAGCCCCATAAAGTCAAGCCCCTCAGGTCACCCCCCCGAGAACATATAATACGTGCATGCGTTGCGCATGCAACTGCTGCTGCTGTTGCTGCTGCTGCTGCTGCTGCAGCAGATGGGGATCCTTCATCTTGGCTACTATCGGTTACGTCCGCGCCCTCCATAAGCTGTACATACACAACAAATCAATGAAATATATGCATGCAACAACGTGCTTGTAGTCCTTTAATACACAGTGAATCAATATCTTAAACACCAGCATTTATAGAGATTAATAGACCTAGGGGTTAGGGTTTAGGGTTTAGGGTNAATCAATATCTTAAACACCAGCATTTATAGAGATTAATAGACCTAGGGGTTAGGGTTTAGGGTTTAGGGTTTACCCCAAACCCTAAACCCTAAACCCTAAACCCTAAACCCTGAGGAAAGTTCAACAAGGAAGTCAAGGAATTCAGCATCTTAACAAAACACAAACACTCAATCAGAACGGCGAGAAAAACAAAGAAAAAGAAACAGAGGCATTAGTAAAAACAAAACAACACAGAAAGCAACACATACACAACAAGTAGAGAAATAAAATATAGATACAGCGGAGCAACAACAGCAACACCAGAAGAAAGAAGAGAAATAAAAGTATGCATGAAAACAAATATAAAATATCGAGAAAAGCAGAAAGAAAAAAAAAGAAAAAGAAAATAAAAAAAAATAAAATAATATTTTATATACTTGTACAGTTGCTTCGTGCTGGTGGGGGGCAAATGTTGCTGTAGCTACAGTCCGCCAAGAAAGCCGATTAAATAAATCATTTTTCTTTATTTCTTCGATCAGCGGCAGCTGCAGCAACTAAACAAAAAAATAAAATAAAAAAAAAAGAAAAAAAAATAAACAATTAAAGCATAGACACAATATACACAAACAAAAACAAAGAATACACACACAAATAATACAGCAACAAACAAACTACAAACGAACAAACAACAAACAAACAATAAATGAATCAACAAAAAAAAATAAATAAACAAACAACAAACAAACAAACAACAGAAAAAAACAAAATAAAACAATATAAATAAACACAAATACATCATATAGTATAACCTAGGGGCCCCTGCACCAGCTGAAACCCAAAGCACCCTAAACCCTAAACCCTAAACCCTAAACCCTAAACCCTCATAAGCTCTAGGGCCCAAACCCTAGCAAACCCTCGACGCTATTAAACCCTAAGTTTCCAGCTGTAACCCCCAGTAAACCCTCAGCCGTAGTGATTAGTAACCCGTCGTAAACCCTAAACCCTCGTAAACCCTAAACCCTTGATGAAGCGGACCTCATCTGGCGCCTCTGTGCACTGTATTTCATAGGTGGTGAGGGTTTCTCTCTCTTCTTCTCGGGTGTATAGACACCACGAACGCCGCAGCTCTGCATACTTCAGCCGGCTCCGCGTGCTGAGCCGCACAACCCAAACCTCACCACCCCCCTGCTCCTCCCCCTCGATATCTTTGCTGCCAATACCCAGAGCAGCAAACGCACTGCTGCTGCTGCTGCTGCTGCTGCTGCTGCTGCTGCTGCTGCTGTTGGTGTAGCTGCTGCGGTTGCTGCGGCTGCACGTACGCAAACAAAAACAGATGCAATAAATATATATGGCTCTGAGAGAGAAAAAACGAAATAAATAAAACAAGTCAAAGCAAGTTAGCTGCAGCAGCAAAGGGATCAAGACAAAAGTTTCTCTGCACCGATGCTCAGGGGCGCTGTTGCTGTTGCTGTTGCTGCTGCTGCTGCTGCTGCTGCTGCTGCTGCTGCTGCTGCTGCTGCAGGACAACAGTCTCACCACTGAGTCTCTGCCCCCTCTGTGTTTCTCATCATCAGCAGTTGCTGTCTCCCCTGAGATGCCCATACACCTGAATGAGGCCCTGAAATAACAGCAGCTCCCTGCAGCAAATTTGTTAGATCTTGCAGCTCACTCGATTGCCACTCCTGCTGCTGCTCTTGCTGCTGCTGCTGCTGCTGCTGCTGCTGCTGCTGCTGGTCTAGCTGCGTTCTGGATTCTTCTTCTGGGGCGCTTCGTAGGCTCCTCAGGGGCCCCAACGCGAGCTGTCCATACACCCGGATGCGCAGCACTGCTGTGCGAGCACAGGCTGAGGAGGAGTAGTCGAAGTCACAAGAAGAATTCAACCCCCCAGGGGCCCCAGGGGCCCCAGGGGCCCCGGGGGCCCCAGGGGCCCCCCACCGCCGCACCCCCAACCGCAGGTGAGTCAGCGCGAGGCCCCCAACGTCCACGGAAAAGTAATTGTGCTGCGCCAGCAGACGCTCCCCGCAACCCAACACAGTCACCCAACCAGGAGCTGCAGCAGCACACACACACAGCAGCAGCAGCAGCAGCAGCAGCAGCAGCAGCAATAGCAGCAATGAGGGATGCATCTATGAATTGATTTCGATTCTGTAACTCGAGAGAGAAATGAATACGCATGCAACCGAGGTGTATGTACACCTTTCAGGTGTACATACACCTCAAACAAACCCCCTTTCCCCTTCTTCTTTTCTCGTATACTTACTCTCTGCTTCGCTCAGCTCAATGCTGCCGTCCACTGCGGGTTTAGCTCGCAGACCTTCTACAAAGAAGGGGGGCCCCTGGGGCCCCTGGGGGCCCCCAGGGGCCCCAGAGGGGGCCCCACCCTGAGGGGCCCCCTCTTGTGCTGTGAAAATGTCGAGGCCGTATATGATAGCTGCAGCAACAGCAGCAGCAACAGCAGCAGCAACAGCAGCAGCAGCAGCAGCAAACGCAGCAGCAGATGAGGCAGAAGAAGCGAGGCTGCTGCAGCAGGAACAGCAAAAGTACAACGAGACAGACCCCTGATGGCATTCCCTGTAGTATTCCTAAACCCTAAACCCTAAACCCTAAACCCTAAACCCTAAACCCTAAACACTCACTCGGCGCCGCGAGCTGCACAATCGTCCACTCTACGCTCCCCACTTCTCCCCTCACCTCAGCAGCTGCGACCTCTCTCAACGCCTCCTGCACCACCACAAACCCTAAACCCTAAACCCTAAACCAAAGCTGCTGCAACTACCTGCCGTCGTATTGACAGCACCACCAGCAGCAACACCAGCAGCACCAGCAGCAGCAGCAGCAGCAGCAGCAGCAACCGCAGCAGCAGCAGCAGCAACAGCAGCAGCAGCAGCAGCAGCAGCAGCAGCAGCAGCAGACCTGCGTTTCCTCTGTAGACGGCTCTCCCGCTAGCATACGCCTCGATATGATGCTGCAGGGGTCGCTCCGCCGCACCTCACAGGCACCCAGCTGCAACAAACAAAACCCTAAACCCTAAACCCTAAACCCTAAACCCTAAACCCTAGACTTTGATGGGGGCCCAGGATGGTATATCTCAAGAAGCTGAAACTATAAACACCAACGATGAGGGGAACACCATTGTCTTTCTGGCGAGGGTTTAGGGTTTAGGGTTTAGGGTTTATGTGTTGTTACAATTTGCTCTAAGTATAATAAATAAAAATTAAATAAATATTAATATTTACTATTTATTTTTTTTATATAAAATAAACAAAAAAAAAATAATTATTTTATTTATAGTGTATAAATATATCACCGTTTCTGCTGCCCAGTTTGGTAGCTTTGTGCATGCAGGCGGCAGCAGCTTTGTGAGGGTTTCTCTCAGCTGGGGGTTTAGGGGCCCCACAGCAGCAAGCAGCGCAGCAGCAGCAGCAGCATCTGCTTTATTTAATAAGCGAGAAATATGTTTATATGCAGAAGAATATAAACACCTTAAACCCAGAGAAGCAACACGCTGACCCTTCCTTGCTATCCAACACCATGGGCTGCTGCTGCTGCTCCTATTCCTGCTGCTACTGCTACTGCTGCTGCTGCTGCTGCTGCTGCTGCTGCTGCTGCTGTGGAAGGAAGAGCTCCGCCGAGACCTCCTGCGGGTGCTGCCCCCAGATGAATGGCACCGATCTTCTGAAGCATCCGAGGGAACACGAAACTGCTGCTGCTGCTGCTGCTGCTGCTGTTGCTGCTGCAGTTGCTGCTGCTGCAGTTGTTGCTGCTGCAGGTGCTGCTGCTGCTGCTGCATGAATTGACAAGGACTATTGGAAGGAGAAGACAGCACAGCACCCCACCCTGCTCGAGGCGAGGGCAGCATCAGGGGCCCCTCAGGGGGGCCCCCAGGGGGCCCCTCATGGGGGCCCCCAGGGG
>NW_013570506.1:0-3860 GCF_000499745.2 Eimeria mitis | reverse complement strand
GCAGCAGCAGCAGGCGGAGCAGCAGCAGCAGCAGCAGCAGAGCCTATAAGGGGACTCTTGCTGCGGCGATGCCGAGAGCTCCTGCGGCCCCCCGAAGACAGAGAAGTAACAGACTGCAGCAGGGGCCCCCCATCGCCCCTGTAGCACTGCTCCCTCAACGCACGCAAGTCAAAGTTGCTGCTGCTGCTGCTGCTGCTGCTGCTGTCCAGGCGTATCGGTGGCCCGCTGCTGCTGCTGCTGCTGCTGCTGCTGCTGCGGGTTGTTCCTTGTTGGCCAGAAGCAGCAGCAAGAGGAGGCGATGGCGCAGCAGCTGGTGCATCAGCAGCAACTGCTGCTCCTGCTGCTGCAGCAGAGCCTTGATGCTTCTCCCCCTCAGCTGTACTGACAGCAGCAGAACGAGCTGTACGTACACCCCCCTCAGGAAGAGGGGAAACAGCAGCAGCCTGCCCGCCAGCTCGTGCTGACCGCTGCTGCTGCTGCTGCTGCTGCTGTTGCTGCTGCTGCTGATCCTTCCTGTGCTGCTGAGAGCTGAGCCAAAAGCGACGAGCAGCAGCAGCAGCAGCAGCAGCAGAAGCAGAAGTGGCAGGGGCTGTGGAGCCCGTACGGCGCCGCTTGCTTGCTGCTGCTTCNCAGCAGCAGAAGCAGAAGTGGCAGGGGCTGTGGAGCCCGTACGGCGCCGCTTGCTTGCTGCTGCTTCTCTTTGATTGGGGGCCCCACGAACACGCGGCTCCTCACGTGCTGCTGCTACACCACCAGCAGCAGCAGCAGCAGCAGGAGAAGGAGCAGCAGCAGCAGGTGCCGTTGCAGCTGCAGCTGCTCGTTGCTCCCCTCCTGCTACTGCTGCAGCAGTCATTCCCGCCGTCATTGGCGGTGCTGCTGCTGCTGCTGCTGCCGTTGCTGCTGGGTCTGTCGCGACACCTCCTGCATTTCTTTCTGTTGCTGCTGCTGCTGCAGCAGCAACAGCAGCAGCAGCAGCAGCAGAAACAGCAGCAGCAGCATCGGACGTCGATGCGGCAGCAGGAAGCCCCTCTTGATTAGCTGTTTCCTTCGGGGGGGTGCTGAGGAGGTTTTTCTTTCTGCTGCTGCTGCCTGGGGAGAAGGGGTTTGCGTCTGCTGCTGCTGCTGCTGCTGCATCATCTTCTGCTGCTGCTGCTGCATTGTCTGCTGCTGCAGATGCTCTAGGTGACAGCAGCAGCAGCGGAGAAGAAAAATTTGAAGGCAAATATGAATGCCGGCGGGTTGCGTAGCTGCCTGGGCTGTACTGAGAAGCAAAGCTGCTGTCTATCTCTCCTCTTGCTGCTGTTGTAGCAGCAGCAGATTCATCGCGCCGCTCTCCTCTCATTGCTGCTGCTGCTGCTGTTGCTGCTACTGCTGCTGTTGCTGCTGTTGCTGGCGCTGCTGCTGTTGCTGGTGCGGCTGCTGTTGCTGCTGCAGGCTCTGGAGTTGGCTCTGCTCCTGGCGCTGTATCCGCTGTTGTATTTGCATCTGCTGCAGCAGCAGCAGCAGCTGCTGCTGCTGCTGCTGTTACAGGTACAGGAGAGATAGCTTGCTGCTGCGGGGTCCGCCGCTTGGGGTTGATGGGGCCCCTGCCTGCTGCTACTTCTTGCAGCTTTTGTACAGCCCCTGTGGCGATGAGAGTTTCTCTAGCCCTCTGAAACACGCTCTTACGGCTCTCTATTGTTGCTGCTGCTGCTGCTGTTGCTGCTGCTGCTGCTGCTGCTGCTGCTGCTGCTGGTTCTGTTGCTGCAGAAGCAGCAAACGCGAGACGTGCAGAAACTAAACTACTTTGGGTTGTAAGAGCAGCAGGAACAAAACGCTTTCGCTGCTGCGGCTTTCTTGTTTCTGTGTTTTTGTTTTCTGACTCTGTTTGTCTATCTTCATTTTCTTTAGCTGAGCCTGCAGAGGGGGAAGCAAACGATAGGGTGGGGGCCCCAGGGGGGGCCCCCTCACCTAGGGGGCCCCCCTCGTGCTGTTGCTGCTCGTAAACCTGCGCTGTTTTCTGAGATGCAGTGGACAGGGGCCCCTCTTGATCGCCAGAAGGAACTGCTGCTGCTGCTGTTGTTGCTGCTGCTGCTGTTGCTGCTGCTGCTGTTGTTGCGGCAAATTGCATTTTGCTGCGTTTCAGCCGGAGTATGAAACTTATAGAGCCGTGAGGATAAACAAAAAACTCTAAATACAACAACTAAGCAGAGAAAAAAAAGAAAAAATGCAGCAGATTGCAGCAGATCTCTCGCGCTGCTGCGGTGGAGTTGGCGGCTGACTCCAATAGCAAAAGAGAAGGAGTTTGGGGGCCCCTGCAGCAGCTGTTCATCATTTAGATAAAGCAGCTAAAAAATAAATTTCAATAAGCACGAGTTATATTCATCGAGGCCGTCGCGAGACAGTTGCAGGGGGCCCCTCTCTCTTCCTCCCCTCCCCTGCGTCTGTAGGCTCTGCTGGATCCTCTGATAGAAGTGCAAGCAAGCGGTACAGTGAGGCCATCCCTGTGTATAAAGCTGCATATTTCAAGAATTTAAAGATCAGGTGTACAGACACCCGACGGCGCCGCTGCTGCTGGGGGCCCCTATAGTGAGGAGGGTAGTAGACCTCGGGCTGGGGGTGGTGATGAGGTGGGCGAAGCCCTGCAGCCTCTGCTGCATAGAGTGGATCCAGCTGCTGGGTTGGTGTGCATGTAGGCATGGCTGGGGCGGAAAGCGGCTGAAATGAAGGTGAGACAGATGAAATTCATGAAGAAAAACATTAAATAGAATCATTAAAACAATTTACTAGAACCTTCCTCGGAGCTTTCCGTCTTCTTTTCTTCTGCTTTCCTCACCATAGGCGGCTCCCGCCCGCCGCGATCATATTCAAGTTTCAGTCAAAATGGGGTCTTCAGTGCAGCCGTCTCGTTTCTTAGATGGTGAGAATATGTATTTAATATATAAAACGGGAATATGTAGGAGTGTGTTGTTTAGTTTCCATACAGAAGCATTCATGAAGCTAGACTTGCATCACCGCCGCTTGAACGCAACCGTATTCAGGTGTCTAGACACCTCAGTTCTAGCTTATGTTGAGTTTCTGTGCTTTACAGCCGCAATTCTCGGCCTCTTTGCTATGATGATCTCTGCACTTTCTCTCTACATGTTCGGGGAACTATGGAATGTCGCTCAAGACCAGCGGTTCAGCTCATGGCGTGTTGGCTTTATACTGCAGAAACTCTTCCCCTTCAAGGTATGGTTTAGGGTTTAGGGTTTAGGGTTTAGGGTTTACAGTTTGTGGTAGCTGCGCTTGAGGATGACGGGTGAGGGGGCGCTTATAAAACTGATCGTTTCATGAATTCATCTTTATATGCAAATACTTTTCTCTTTTGTTGAATTGCTGCTTACTCCTTGGCCACAGCACACTGCACACAAATAGGGTTTAGGGTTTAGGGTTTAGGGTATAATAGAACTCATGATGAGCGTAGCGTGCTGCTGGTGCGGTGTCAGTACACCACTAAGACTAAAAAGTAAATACAACAAACACAAAAAAAAAAACAAGAGAATGCAGATGTAGTGTACAGTGTAATGAAATACATATTAGTTGAGGGGTCACGATTCAGCAGATGCAGACGGTGAAGGAGAGACAGACTTTTCCAGTTTTTTTTTTTTTCTTTTTTTTTCGGGATATAATACTGTATGCTCTCGTTGCTGCTGTTGCTGCTGTTGCTGCTGCTGCTGCTGTTGCTGCTGCTGCTGTTGCTGCTGCTGCTGCAGAGGACCTTCGATGTGAACCTGACGCACATCCTGCTCTTTACCATCACCGTGTTGATGCTGAGCCTGCGGTATGTCTCTCTGCATCCCTCTTAGCCTCAAGAGAACACAATATATATATATATATAT
>NW_013570505.1:7093-7370 GCF_000499745.2 Eimeria mitis | reverse complement strand
TTCTGCTGCTGCCAGAGAACACAGCAAGCGAGCAGCATCGAGGTGTGCATACAGCTGGCCGCTGCCGCCACCCCAGGACCTAGCTAGGGGGGAGTAGATCCGCAGCAGCTTGAGTGCTGCTTGTGCTGCAGCAAAGAGTGCTGCTGCTGCTGCTGCTGCTGGTCCTGCTGCTGCTGCTGCTTCCTTCACAGATATACGAGGGTTCAGACGCACGCCCCCCAACGCCGGGATCACAAAAGTAACAGAACGCAAATCAAATAAAGAAGCAGACAGCAGC
>NW_013570505.1:5248-6993 GCF_000499745.2 Eimeria mitis | reverse complement strand
CTGCTGCTGCTCCCCGGGGCTTTATAAGGAGTCTCACACTGCATGCGCATGCACTCAGAGTAGGGAGTGCTGCAGCAGCAGTTGCTGCTGCAGCAGCGGCAGCAGCAGCAGCAGCAGCAGCAGCTGCAGCGACAGCAACAGCAGCTGCTGCAGCAGCAGCAACGGTAGTAACAGTTGCTGCAGCAACAGCAACCGCAGCGTTAACTGCAGCAGCAGCAGCAGCTGCTGCTGCTGCCCCGTGTCCTCGTCTTCCCATAGCAGCATTTGTCATAGCAGCAGCAGCAGCAGCAGCAGCAGCAGCAGCAGCGTTGCACAAGTACCAGCAACAGCAACAGCAGCAGCAGCAGCAGCAGCAGCAGCACCTTCATCTCGTTTGCTGCAGCTGCCGAAGGCTTTGCTGCTGCTGGTGTTTAAATATTTTTATGTAGATGAGCTGCCTCAGGTTGCTGCTGCAGCACCGCTGCTGTGGCGGCTGCTGCAGCAGGGGGAGCTGCTGCAGCACGGCAGCAGCGCCCGCTTACATTCACGCAGGAGGTGGTTAGAAGACTCATACAAGCAGCAGCAGCAGCAGCAGCAACAGCAGCAACAGCAGCAGCAGCAGCAGCAGCAGCAGCAGCAGCAGCAGACAGTCTATGATTCCAATGCTGCTGTGTCTGTATCCCGGCCGTCTTTCCTCTTTATCTATCAGCAGCAAAACTCTGGGGTTGCTGCCGCCGCTGCAGCTGCTGCTGCTGCTGCGGCAGCAGAGCAGCAGCCTGAAGCACCTCTCTATAGCATCCAGAGACTGCTGCTCTCAGGGCATTCTAGACAAAGGACAGCAGCAGCAGCAGCAGCAGCAGCAGCAGCAACAGCAGCAGCAGCAGCAGGAGCAGTACCAGCAGCAGCAGCAGAAGCAGCAGCAGCAGCAGCACCAACAGCAACAGCAGGAGCACCACAAGCAGCACAAGCAGCAGCAGCAGCACCAGCACCAGCAGCACCAGCACCATCACCAGCACCATCACCAGCAGCAGCAGCAGCAGCAGCAGCAGCAACTGCAGCAGCAGCAGCAGCAGCAGCAGCAGCAGCATGAGATGGAGGAGTATATAAAGGCAGCAAGACACATGCTTTCAGGTATTTGTTTTATAAATTTAGAAGAGTTAAAAATAAGCGGCTGTCAGCTGTTTTTATGGGTGTTTCTGCTGCAGCAAAATATATTTCCGCGCTGCAGCAGGATTGCTGCTGCTGCTGCATGCATGCAGCAGCACACACTACCACCACCCCATGGACCAGTACCCTTCTCCTCTCATCTGCTGCTGCTGCTGCAGAAGCTGCTGCTGCTGCAGCAGATACATATCGATGTTGCAATGCCACCCACGCGCTGCTTCTGGAGAACTCTACTCAAACACCGCCAGCAGCAGCAGCAGCAGCAGCAGCAGCAGCAGCAGCAGCAGCAGCAGCAGCAGCAGCAGATGCGGCAGCAGCAAATGCAAATACAAATACAGCAGCCAATGCAGCAGCAACAGCAGCAGCAGCAGCAGCAGCAGCAATACCAATACTATCAAATTCAGCAGCAGCAGCAGCAGCAACAACAAATACAGCAACAGCAGCAGCAGCAGCAGCAGCAGCAGCAGCAAATACAGCAGCGAGAACTTACTCTCTACGTATGCGGCAGTGTATTTCTGAATATCCTTGAACCCCTCATCAACCTACGTCAGTACCCACTTACTTTCACACCATCCATGGGGGCCCCCAGGGGGGGCCCCCCA
>NW_013570505.1:2345-4083 GCF_000499745.2 Eimeria mitis | reverse complement strand
AGCAACAGCAGCAGCAGCAGCAGACAGCGTTCTTGCAGCACTCGTAGATCAGCCCCCGGCGATGCTGCGCTCGAGGAGGCAGCAGCAGCAGCAGCAGCAGCAGCAGCAGCAACAGCAGGAGCAACAGCAGGAGCAACAGCAGCAGCAACAGCAGCAGCTAGAGCAGCAGCAACAGCAGCAGCAACAGCAGCAGCTAGAGCAGCAGCAGCAGCAGCAGCAGCAGGAATTAGATGCTGTCCTGGATGGAATAACAGCAGCAACAGCAGCAGCAGCAGACATCTGTGCTGCTGCTGCTGCTGCATGCATTGCGCTGGACTTAAGAAAGGTCGCCGTTTCTGTTGAGGGGGTGAGGCATATAGATCCTTTGCTGCTGCAGCAAAAGCAGCAGCAGCAGCAGCAGCAGCAGCAGCAGCGGGAGCAGCAGCAACAGCAGCAGCAGCAACAGCACTTTGATGCTTTTCTTGGCGAGCTGCAACAGGAGGAACAGCAGCAGGAACAGCAGCAGCAACGGCGACAGCAGCAGCAGCTGCTGCTGCAGCTGCAGCAAGAAGAGCACGGACTACTGCCGCCACCGCAGCAGCAGCAGCAGCAACAGCAGCAGCAGCAGCAGCAGCAGCGTGCTATCCCCAGTGTGTGGTTGCTAGGGCTTCCTGCTGCTACCCGCCGCTGCATTATAAACAAAGAGGGACAAAACAGCAGCAGCAGCAGCAGCAGCAGAAGCAGCAGCAGCAGCAGCAGCAGCAGCAGCAGCAGCAGCAAAAAGGAGACAACAAGCAGAGACTGTCCCTTCTGCTGCTGCAGTGAAGGTGAGCCTCCAGCAGCAGCAGCAGCAGCAGCAACAACAGCAACAACAGCAGCAACAGCAACGCATGCGGCTACACCAACAGCAGCAGCAGCAGCAGCAGTAGAAGCAGCAAAACAGCCACCAAGAGCAGCAGCAGCAGCACCAACAGCAGCAGCAGCACTACCACCAGCAGTAACCCCAGCAGCAGCACCACCAACAGCAACAGCAACAGCAACAGCAGCAGCAGCAGCAGCAGCAGCAGCCAGCAGCAGCAGCATGAAGGAGGCTTTACTGTCCCCTCCCATCATCACCCCCCTGAGCAGGAGCGCATGCAGGACCCGCAGCAGCAGCAGCAGCAACAGCAGCAGCAGCAGCAGCAACAGCAGCAGCAGCAGCAGCAGCGGTGGTTTGTGTGTATGCTCTGTGCTGCAGGCATGCGTGCTGCCGCTGCTGCAGCAGCTGCATGCGTTTGTCTTAGGCAATTCATGTGGGGGGTGGAGCTGTATGAATGCTGCTGCTGCTGCTCTGCTGCAGTCGGATTTGCTGCTGCTGCAGCAGGTGTGCAGCAGCAGCTTGCTGCGGCCCAGGTGTATGGGGCTGCATGTGCATGCAGCAGCAAAGACACCGCAGGAACGCCGCAGTTTTTATCTTTTTGTTGCTGCTGCTGTTCGTCTCCCGCTGCAGCAGCAACCACCACTAAAGCTGCTGCGTGTGTCTTTACAAAGACAAGCAGCAGGCAGCTGCTGCATTGCTGATGATGAAGGGCTGCAGCAGCAGCAGCTGCTGCTGCTGCAGCAGCTGCTGCAACAGTATAAACTGCTGCAGCAGGTAGAGGTCATCTCCCCTATCTATCTTAGGGACCCAGAAGAAACAGCAGCAGCAGCAGCAGCAGCAGCAGCAGCAACACCAGCAGCAGCAGCAGCTGCTGCTGCAGCAGCTGCTGCTGCTGCTGCT
>NW_013570504.1:7575-8818 GCF_000499745.2 Eimeria mitis | reverse complement strand
CACAGCCAGAATAGGACACTCTGGATCATCCTACAACACAAACCCTAAACCCTAAACCCTAAACCCTAAAACCTAAACCCTAAAACCTAAACCCTAAAACCTAAACCCTGAGAACTTCTATCCGAGGGGATAGCGCGGCTCTTAACAAAGTCTCCAAAGAAAACAAACCATAAACCCTAAACCCTAAACCCTAAACCCTAAACCCTAAACACTAAACCCTAAACCCTAAACCCTAGTATCCATGAACATGCCTCTTCAGCACCACCACTTACGCCGTTTGTTTTTCGTCTTCTTTTGGTTTTTTATTTTTTATTTATTTATTTTTATTTTTTATTTATTTTTATTTATTTTTATTTTATTATTTATTTTTTAATGTTTATTGTTTTGTTGTTTATTGTTTTTTATATATTATATAGTATTTATTATTTACACTTTATTATTCACTATCTATCATTTATTAATTATTTTTTAGGGTTTAGGGTTTAGGGTTTAGGGTTTAGGGTTTATACTACAGAAGCAATTGATGCATATAATATTAATATCTTTACATAAAAAAGTGAAGAATTGTTAATTTTTAGTGTTTTTAAAATTTTTTTTTTTTCATAAACCCTAAACCCTAAACCCTAAACCCTAAACCCTAAACCCTAAACCCTAAACCCTAATTACCTGTTTGAGTTCTTCGATGAGTTGTCGAATACAGAAGCAATTGATGCAAATAATATTAATATCTTTACATAAAAAAGTGAAGAATTGTTAATTTTTAGTGTTTTTTAAAAAATTTTTTTTGAGGGTTTAGGGTTTAGGGTTTAGGGTTTAGGGTTTAGGGTTTAGGGTTTATGGTACCTGTTTGAGTTCTTCGATGAGTTGTCGAATACAGAAGCAATTGATGCAAATAATATTAATATCTTTACATAAAAAAGTAAAAAATTGTTTATTTTCTAGTGATAAAGATAAAGTTAAAACTTTTGCGTTAAAATCTTTTAAAAAAGAAAAACGAGAATCTACATCAACTAAACTATATCTTCCTTTTCTTCGTAAAATAAAAGATATAAAAGTACCACGAGAAGGAGACGATTGTAAAGACATAAAACCTCCTAATGATGTCGCTATTCGGCTGCATGTTAGTAATCGTAAACCCTGGCCACCCCTAAAAAAAAAATGCACAAACCCTAAACCCTAAACCCTAAACCCTAAACCTGAAAAAATTTTTTTTTTTTTTTTTTTTTTTTTTTTTTTTTTTTTT
>NW_013570504.1:6934-7474 GCF_000499745.2 Eimeria mitis | reverse complement strand
ACTATGAGCTCGAAACCCTAAACCCTAAACCCTAAAACCTAAACCCTAAACCCTCGAGATACCTGTCAATGAGGCCTTTCGTCTGAACCATCATTTGTGCTTTTGTGTTTTCCATGCAAACCCCACGTCCTTTAACCTGAAACCCCAAACCCCAAATTAGGGTTTAGGGTTTAGGGTTTAGAGTTGAGGGTTTAGGGTTTAGGGTTTAGGGTTGAGGGTTTAGAAAAAAAGTTGCGGGAGTTAAAGACTGGCTTGAACTGCATTGAACCAAACGCTCTAAACCCTCAAAAACCAGAGTTTAGCGTTTAGGGTTTAGGGTTTAGGGTTTAGGGTTTAGGGTTTACCTCGAAGCGAACATCATACATTTGTAATCTTTCTGCTTCTCTGGTTTCTGTTTTTTCTTTTGTTTGTCTCTGGCTTGAAGTGTTTGCGTTTACATAAACATCAATACCCATACCCTTCTCTACAGAGTGATCTATTACATATGCTAGAGTCTAAAAAAAAAAAAAACACAAACCCTAAACCCTAAACCCTAAACCC
>NW_013570504.1:6517-6914 GCF_000499745.2 Eimeria mitis | reverse complement strand
AAACCCTAGATTATATGAAATATAATTACAACCCTAAACCCTAGCTCCTAAACCCTCATTCTCCTCCCGCTTAAACCCTAAATCCACCGCGTAACCCCCCCAAACCCTAAACCCTAAACCCTAAACCCTAAACCCTAAACCCTAAACCCTAAACCCTAAACCCTGACTCTGGTGAGTGTAGTGGAGAGTTTATCTTGATCTATAAGAGCCATAGAAGGACAACCATTTGCAAAAGTACAGCTTATTGGTATTTTGTTTGCTGCTGCTTTCGGACGAAATAACTCTATACTTCTCTCTACTGCAGCACGCAAGTCTACTGATGCACCCTCCTCCTGCAGCAGCAGCAGCAGCAGCAGCAGCAGCAGCAGCAGCAGCAGCAGCAGCAGCAGCAGCAGCA
>NW_013570504.1:5544-6444 GCF_000499745.2 Eimeria mitis | reverse complement strand
ACAAACAAACTAAACAAACAAAAAAAAAATAAAAAAAATAGAAAAAAATAAAAAAAAAACTTACATTTTTAGTGAGTACTTCAGTTTCTATATAGATAAGAAGATTAACAGCCGTGGTAAGAACAAAACAAAACAAACAAAAAAACAATAAAATAAAACAAACAAAAAAACAAAACAAACAAAGAACTAAACAAAAAAATAAAATAAAATAAAATAAAACAAAATAGAACAAAATAAACTAAAAAAAAAAAAAAAAAAAAAAAAAAAAAAAANCAAAAAAACAAAAAACAAAACAAAATAAAACAAAACAAAACAAAATAAAATAAAATAAAATAAAATAAAACAAAACAAAACAAAATAAAATAAAATAAAATAAAATAAAATAAAATAAAATAAAAAAACTTACATTTTTTGTGAGTACTTCAGTTTCTATATAGATAAGAAGATTAACAGCAGTAGTAAGAACAAAACAAAACAACCAAAAAAACAAAAAACAAAACAAAATAAAACAAAACAAAACAAAATAAAATAAAATAAAATAAAATAAAATAAAATAAATTAAAAAACCTACATTTTTTGTGAGTACTTCAGTTTCAATATAAATAAGAAGATTAACAGCAGTGGTAAGAATATCAATAGCAGCTTTTTCTTTTAATTTAATTAATTTATGTTGATAAATATTTAATTTATTTGTAGCGAGAAGCAAAGCGGAAACTCCTTTTATAGTTTTTATTTGTGGCAACAATAAAATATTTATAAAACAAACAAAATAAAAACATAAATCTCTCATCTTTAGTTGTATACTTTTTCCTGATGTAAATACTGCTGATTGACATGTTGAAAAGGCATTGTATATACGCTCTGCACACACAAACCCTAAACCCTAAACCCTAAACCCTA
>NW_013570504.1:4204-5522 GCF_000499745.2 Eimeria mitis | reverse complement strand
TTTTTTTTTTTTTTTTTTTTTTTTTTTTTTTTTTTTTTTTTTTTTTTTAACACAGCAAAATTAGCTTTTGTTTGGTTTGTATTTTTATATTTTAAATAAAATATTAAATGCAACACAAAGCAAACACAAACCCTAAACCCTAAACCCTAAACCCTAAACCCTAGTTGAGAACACAACGAGTTACGAGACGAATTGCGAAGGGTTTAGCCATTAAATATGAGGGTTTAGGGTTTAGGGTTTAGGGTTTAGGGTTTAGGGTTTAGGGTTTAGGGTTTACATACGTGATTTGATGGCTATAAGAATAGCGATGATAACGAGAAGAGAGAAAGAGAGGCCCCCATATACAGAAATAGAGATAATAAGGGGCCCCCATACATCTATATTATTTAGTTCATTTATAATATATTCTAGTTTTTGTATATATTGATTAGCTAGTATAAGTATATTATCTATATTTTGTGTTTGTTTTATTTTATATATAAACTCTGCTGGCTCAGTTACATAAACCCAAGAAGAAGGATATAACTCTAATAAATGTTTATCTATTTCTTCTGCTAGTGGTAGTTTTATATTTATTAAACCCTCAAGAAGCTCTTTTTCATATTCAGGGTTTATTGCATGCAAGTGCGAAGCAAGTTGTTCTATAGCACAGTTTGTACTTATCTGCTGCTGCTGCTGCTGCTGCTGCTGCTGCTGCTGCTGCTGCTGTTGCTGCTGCTGGGAGAGAAGAGAAGAAGAAGAAATACAGCTTGTTGCTGCGCGTATATCTTGATCGTAGCTTCTTATATATTCTAAACTTATTATAATTCTAGAGTTTATATTAAATAAAACAGAAAGAACGCGACGATGATATGAAGGTATTAACATACTTGGAGTGTATAGACTCCTCTCTTGATATTCTTGTGTATGATGAGATAAAATATTTAATCTATTTAAAGTAACAGTTATATTTTTTATTTCTAAAATTTCTGTATATATTTCATCTTGTGCAGTATTTATTTGATTTTTATAAAGAGAAAAAGAAACAAATATATTTATAAATGTAGCGGAAAAAATAGCTAAAAAAATAAATAAACTAATATGTAAACCACTTATATATACACTATCTTTTTGTATTCTATTATCATATAATCTAAACATTGCGTATGTTTTTTCTTGGTGAGCTGTTTTTAGTGTGAATAAGGGTTTTGTTGCTGCTGCTGTCTCTGTAGCAAAACTCTTACCCCCCTCTAACCACTCAACCCCCATATTACTTTCATCTTCTCTACCCCCAATCGTCCTTCTACTGCCACCACCATCTCCCCCCTCTGTAAACACC
>NW_013570504.1:1336-2377 GCF_000499745.2 Eimeria mitis | reverse complement strand
CTAGACACCCCAAAAAGCTGCCGCAGCAGTTCTGGTTTGCTGCTGCTGAAGCTCTTCTCACGCAGCAGCAGCAGCAGCAGCAGCAGCAGCAGCAGCAGCAGCAGCAGCAGCAGCAGCAGCAGCACTTTGCTGCCGCAGCTGCAGCCAGAGCACTGCAGCACAATAGCGAATGCTTTTGCTGCTGCAGGAAGACCCCACCCCCGTCTGTTTGCTGCTATCAACGAGAGATTCGCAGCAGCAGCAGCAGCAGCAGCAGCAGCAGCAGCAGCAACACCACCAGCAGCAGCAGCAGCAGCAGCAGCAGCAGNAGCAGCAGCAGCAGCAGCAGCAGCAGCAGCAGCAGCAGCAGCAGCAGCAGCAGCAGCAGCAGCAGGAGTGGTGGTGTGTGGCCTGCTGTTATCGGCAGCAGCAGCGGCTGCGATCTTTCTATGATTTTTTCTGCTCTTGCAAAGCTGCATATACACCCGGGAATGTTGCTGCTGCAGCTGCTGCTGCAGCGACTGCAGCAGCTGCTGCAGCAGCAACTGCTGAAACAACAGCAGCAGCAAAGGAGGCTGCAGCAGCAGCAGCAGCAGCAGCAGCAGCAGCAACATCCTCTAGATGGCCGCAGTGCTGCGAACATATGGGCTTCCCTGCCGCAGTTGCAGAGCTTGCAGCAGCAGCAGCAGCACCTGCAGCAGCAGCAGCAGCAGCAGCAGCAGCAGCAGCAACTGCCGCTGCTGCTGCTGCAGCTCAGTGATGTGCTGCGCATGCATATTGCGAGCGGAGACATCACTGCTGCGGAGGTTTCCCTGGTAGCCAATGCGATGCCGAAACTCATGCTGCTGCTGCAGCAGCAGCAGCAGCAGCAGCAGCAGCAACTGCAGCAGCAGCAGCAGCAGCAGGTGGGATTGCAGCTGCAGCTGCAGCAACAGCAGCAGCAGCAGCAGATGGGATTGCAGCTGCAGGTGCAGCAGCAGCAGATGGGGTTACAGCTGCAGCAGAAGCTGCAGCAGCAGCAACAGCAGCTGCTGCAGCAGCAGCAGCAACAGCAGCTGCTGC
>NW_013570504.1:739-1267 GCF_000499745.2 Eimeria mitis | reverse complement strand
GCAGCTGCTGCCGACGTTTAAGGCCCCCTGCTTTGCTGCTGCTGCTCTCGCATACAGCAGCAGCAGCTGCTGCTTGCCGCAGCAGCAAGTCAGAGAGCTGCTGCTGCGCTTCTGCAGCGAAATAGAGGCCCGTGCAGCAGCAGCAGCAGCAGCAGCAGCAGCAGCAGCAGCAAAGCCAACAGCAGCAGCAGCAGCAGCAGCAGCAGCAGCAGCAGCAGAGCCGCTACCTGGTTTTGCTGCGCAGCAGGTTTGCTGCATTCTTGGGGCTTTGGCGCATGCAGGCTGCTGCTGCTGCACCCCGGGAGCTTTTGAGGCTTTGTGCATGCAGCTGCTGCTGCTGCAGCAGCAGCAGCGGCTGCTGCCTCGAGATGCAGCAGAAGCAGCAGCAGCAATGGCCGCGCTGCAGCTGCTGCATGCACCGCTCCTCAGGTCTCTCTCTGCTGCTGCTGCTGCTGCAGCAGCAAACTACGAACCCCAGCACCTCACTAAGCTGCTGTGTGCTGTGGCTTTCTTCGCCAGCAGCAGCAG
>NW_013570504.1:0-646 GCF_000499745.2 Eimeria mitis | reverse complement strand
GCAGCAGCAGAATGGGATGCAGACTCCGCATGCAGATTTCTTCAGGGCTGTTTTATGCTGCAGCTTAATGAACCCCAGATCACCAACTGGTAAACCCTAAACCCTAAACCCTAAACCCTAAACCCTAATTTTTTCTGTTGTTAAGAGCAGCCAGTATAGCCGAAGCATTGATATTCCCTCTCTCTGTTTTTTTTTTAAAGTTCTAGGGTTTAGGGTTTAGGGTTTTCAGGTTTATCCTCTCGAGGGTTTAGGGTTTAGGGTTTAGGGTTTAGGGTTTAGGGTTTGAATGCAGGGCATGGAGAGCTGCGTTTCGCAGCAGCAAACCACCAACCCTTTCTGCTGCTGCTGCTGCAGTTAGTGCTGCAGCAAGATCCCTGACGCCTCTCAAGCATCCGTATAAACCCTAAACCCTAAACCCTAATCTATAAACCCTAAACCCTAAACCCTAATCCATAAACCCTAAACCCTAAACCCTAATCAATAAACCCTAAACCCTAAACCCTGATGCCTAGCCTGCAAAACCCTAACGGAAAAACATTTATACACAGCAGCTCTTTGGGTGATAGAATATGGATAGTTCAGGGTTTAGGGTTTAGGGTTTAGGGTTTAGGGTTTAGGGTTTAGGGTTTAGGGTTTAGGGTTTAGG
>NW_013570503.1:2076-5905 GCF_000499745.2 Eimeria mitis | reverse complement strand
AGGGGCCCCCCAGGGGGCCCCCCGGGGGCCCCCATGGGGGGGCAGGGACCGGGGGGGCCCCCCGGGGGGCCCCCCGCGCCAACAGGCATCGCTTGAGGGCCCCCTGCTGGCCCTCCGAATGTAGTAGTGGGGGGGAGGGGGGCCCCCCGGGGGCCCCCTGGGGGGCCCCCTGGGGGGCCCCCAAGAGCTGAGTAGCTGCTGCTGTTGGTTGGAGGGTTTGCTGCTGCTTGCAGGGGCCCATATCCTGTAGGGGATGGGGAAGCAGCAGGACGCAGCATGTTGCTGCTGTTGCTGCTGCCTGCTGCAGCAGCAGCTGCTGCTGCTGCTGCAGCAGGAGCAGCAGCAGCACCTGGACGTATGAAAGGAGAGACAGAGGAAGACATGGGGGGCCCCTCTGAGCCAGCAGCAGAACTAGGAGGAAATGCGTTCCGCTGCTGCTGTTGCTGCTGCAGTTGCTGCTGCTGCTGCTGCTGAAACAGCTGCTGCTGCTGTGTACCTGCAGAGGCAGCAGCACAAAAAAATAAAAAAATAAAAAATAAAAACAGCAGTTTATTCTTTCTTTTATTTTATATTATAATAATAATATACTAATATCTTACCTATAGAGGGGGCCCCCGGGGGGCCCCCCATCTTCTGTCCTGGGGGGCCCCCCTGCATAGCAGCAGATGCGCTGGGGGGTAGGGGGGGCCCTGCTGCTGATAGCTGACGAGGAGGTTGAACAGCAGCAAACTGCTGCTGCTGCTGCTGCTGTTGCTGCTGCTGCTGCTGCTGAGGAGGGAAAGGAGGGGCGAATCGCTGCTGCTGCTGCTGCTGCTGCTGCTGCAGCGGCTGTTGGCCTGGCATCATGGGTCTTCCTGGCTGCCTCAACAGCTGCTGCTGCTGCTGCTGCTGCTGCCGCTGCTGCTGCTGCTGCTGCTGCTTCTGCTGCTGCTGCTGCTGCAGGGCCCCGCTCAGACCCCCTGTCTTCGTTGGCATCGGGGGGGGGCTGAAGCCCAGCTGCTGCATGGTGGTGGGGTTGTTGTAGTAGAGTTTCATCGCCAGCTCAACAGCAGCAGCATGCAGCGAGGCCTCCAGCTGCTGCTGCTGCTGCTGCTGCTGCTGCTCTCCTCTTTCTGCTGTTGCTCCGCCGCTGCTGCTGCTGCTGCTGCTGCTGCTGCTGCTGCCGACGTCCAGGTACAGACGCAGCACCAGCATCGCGCATGCAGCACAAGACAGATTGCTCGCCTCATCTGCGTATGCACTGCAGCAGCAGCAGCAGCAGCAGCAGCAGCAACAGCAACAGCAACAAAAACCAAACAATAAGAGCAGCAGCAGAGGCAGATGTAGCAGCAGCAGCAGCAGCAGCAACAGGAGCAGCAGTTGCAGCAGCCAACAGCACCACCAACAGCAACAGCACCACCACCAACACCACCGCGACCAACAGCAACACCAACAGCAACAGCAGCAGCACCAACAGCAACAGCAGCAGCGGCACCAACAGCAGCAACACCAGCAGCAGCAGCAGCAGCAGCAGCAGCAGCAGCAGCAGCAGCAGCAATGCTTACAGTGCTACTCTTTCGAATGCTGTGCATCTTCCTTGAAAGTTTGCTGCTGCTCTGAACACTATCATCTTTTGTATTGTTGTCAGCAGCAGCTGAGTAAAAAAACCACTGCTGCTGCTGCTGCTGCTGCTGCTGCTGCTGCTGCGGCTGCGGTGTGCTGCGGTTGTCTGCTGCAGCTGCTGCAGCCAGATGCTGCATGCAGCAGCAAAGTCTCGTGCTGCTATAAAACAAAACAGGGCCCCCTTCAGGTCCCCCCCCCTAGACAGCCGCTCCCCCAGCTGCCCTGCAGCAGCAGCAGCAGCAGAAGCAGCAGCAGCAGCAGCAGCAGCAGCAGCAGCAGCAGTAGCAGCAGCAGCAGCAGCAGCGGCAGCAGCAGGAACNCAGCAGCAGCAGCAGCAGCAGCAGCAGTAGCAGCAGCAGCAGCAGCAGCGGCAGCAGCAGGAACGCAACGCAGGGTATTAGATAGATACGGATGAGAATTGGCTTTGGGGTTTCTGGTGAGGGTTTAGAGTGTTTGTTGTGAGGGTTTATAATTAGGGTTTAGGGTTTAGTGGTTAGGGTTTAGGGTTTATGATTAGGGTTTAGGGTTTATAGCTAGGGTTTAGGGTTTATATTAGGGTTTAGGGTGTACATAAGGGTTTAGGGTTTAGGGTTTAGATTAGGGTGTATATTAGAGTCTAGGGTTTATATTAGGGTTTAGGGTGTGTATAAGGGTTTAGGGTTTAGGGTCTATATAAGGGTTTAGGGTTTAGGGTTAAGGTTTAGGGTGTATACAAGTGTTTAGGGTGTATATAAGGTTCTATGGTTTCGGGTGTAAATTAGGGTTTAGGGTTTAGGGTTTCGATAAGGGTTTAGGGTTTGGATTAGGGTTTAGGGTTTATATTAGGGTTTAGGGTTTAGGGTTTAGGGTTTATATACTGGTGAGAGAAAAATATTTATGTTGCGTGCATGCATAGCTGCTGAGGAGGCGCAGCCCCTCCCGCCAGCAGCTGAGCGGCAGCTCCGCCACCAAAGCATCCAGCCTGTCTAGCACAACAAACCCAAACAGCTGCAGCAGCAGCAGCAGCAGCAGCAGCAGCAGCAGCAGCAGCAGCAGCAGCAGCAGAAGCAGCAGCAGGAGNGCAGCAGCAGCAGCAGCAGCAGCAGCAGCAGCAGCAGCAGCAGCAGCAGCAGCAGAAGCAGCAGCAGGAGAAGCAGCAGGGGAAGTGGTAGGGAGAAGCAGCAGAAGACACACACACACAAACATACACACAAGAATAAACTGCTGCTGTTGCTGCTGCTGCTGTTGCTGCTGCTGCTGCTGCTGTTGCTGCTGCTGCTGCTGCTGCTGCTGCTGCTGCTGCTGCATGCGTACCTTAAAGAACTGATCCTTCATGTTGTGTACATACACCTCAGCTGCTGCTTTCCATATAGCGGGTCCCTGTCCTTCTGCTGCTTCTGATAGACAGCTACCGCTGGTTTGCTGCTGCTGCTGCTGCTGCTGCTGCTGTTGCTGCTGCTGCTGTGAACCCGGTGCTGCTGCTGCTGCTGCTGCTGCTGCTGCACCCGCCAGCAGCAACGCGTCACCCAGGCTCCCTGTCTCCTTCAGCAGCTCAACAGCCCCCTCCACGCAGCCCCCCAGCAGACATTCTCGCAGCAGCGGGTACGGAGCAGCAGCTGCAGCAGCAGCAGCAGCAGCAGCAGCAGCAACAGCAGCAGCAAACGAAAGGATAGACACACAGACGATGATGATGCTGCTGTTGCTGCTGCTGCGTTCAATTGTGCAGCAACAACAAAAACAACAGAAGCAGCAGCAGCAGCGGCAGCAACAGCAGCAAGCAGCAGAAGAAACAACAACAGCAGCAGCAGCAGCAGCAGCAGCAGCAGCAGCAGCAGCAGCGCCTCACTCCAGTCAATATCACCGAGCTGCGAGGACCCCTTCTTGCTTCTGAGAGCCTCCTTTGCTGCCTGCTGCTGCTGCTGCTGCTGCTCCTGCTGCTGCTGCTGCACAGCCTCCGCCCAAGCAGCCTTCTCCCCCTCTTCATCCTGCTGCTGCTGCTGCTGCTGCTGCTGTTCCTGTTGCTGCTGCTGCTGCTCCTTTGATGCCTGTCTTTGTTCCGCCCCCCCAAGCTGTGAAAAAAACTCTGTATCGCAGCAGCAGCAGCAGCAGCAACAGCAGCAGCAGCAGCAGCAACAGCAGCAGCAACAGCAACCCAATGAGTTACCACCATCCAGTAAGAGTAAGTTGCCTGGGAAGATAGCTAGCTAGCGGTCTATCAACCTAGCTAGCTAGCTAGCTAGCTAGCTAG
>NW_013570503.1:1852-1976 GCF_000499745.2 Eimeria mitis | reverse complement strand
CTAGGCGGCGAGCTATGTAGCTAGTTAGCCATCTAGCTGGGTAGCTGTCTGGCTAGCTAGCTAGCTAGCTAGCTATCTAGCTAGCTATCTAGCTAGCTATCTAGCTAGCTAGCTAGCTAGCTGT
>NW_013570503.1:679-1287 GCF_000499745.2 Eimeria mitis | reverse complement strand
CTAGCTAGCTAGCTGCATAAGTGCTGTGACTTCTTACTCTCGGGATCCACAGCAGACAGTGCGGCGGCTTGCTGCTGATCGTGCTGCTGCTGCTGCTGCTGCTGCTGCTGCTGCTGCTGTGGTGCTGAGTTGCCGTTCGTCATTGGGTAGCCAGGGTAAGCCCCCATTCCATCCATATACCCTTGCTGCTGCTGCTGCTGCTGCTGCTGCTGCTGCTGCTGCATGGCGTAGTTGTACATGCCCTGCTGCTGCATCTGCATCTGTTGCTGTTGCTGTTGCTGCTGTTGCTGCTGCTGCTGCAGCAGCATCTGCTGCTGCCGCTGCTGCTCCAACACAGACGGCAGCGGGCGACCCAGGAAGGCCTCCAGCTGCTGCTGCAGCTCCTCTCTGCTGCTGCCGCCTAATGTAGGGGTGCGCTGCAGCAGACAGCAGCAGCAGCAGCAGCAGCAGCAGCAGCAGCAAACAGAAGAACATATAGAGGCATAGCAAGAGAAGCAGCAGCTGCAGCAGCAACAGCAGAAACTGCAGCAGCGAAAGGAAGAGCAGTAGCAACAGCAGCATCCGCAGCAATGGCAACATCAGCAGCAACAGCAGCAGCAACAGCAGCA
>NW_013570503.1:397-579 GCF_000499745.2 Eimeria mitis | reverse complement strand
GCAGTAGCAACAGCAGCATCCGCAGCAATGGCAACATCAGCAGCAACAGCAGCAGCAACAGCAGCAGCAGCAGCAGCAACAGCAGCAACAGCAGCAAAAGCATACCCCATGTAGTGTGCTAAGGAGTGCCGACCAAACTTCTGCTTCATCCTGTTCTTCCTGCTGCTGCTGCTGCTGCTGCT
>NW_013570503.1:232-297 GCF_000499745.2 Eimeria mitis | reverse complement strand
ACCCAGGAAGGCCTCCAGCTGCTGCTGCAGCTCCTCTCTGCTGCTGCCGCCTAATGTAGGGGTGC
>NW_013570503.1:0-132 GCF_000499745.2 Eimeria mitis | reverse complement strand
CAGGAAGGCCTCCAGCTGCTGCTGCAGCTCCTCTCTGCTGCTGCCGCCTAATGTAGGGGTGAAAAAAAAATGCTGCAGCTGCAGGTTACATATGTCTGCCCATCGCTGCTGGCGAATGAGTCCGTCTAGCTG
>NW_013570502.1:9385-9553 GCF_000499745.2 Eimeria mitis | reverse complement strand
TATTTACATTGTTTCTTTTGTTATTGTTGTTTTTATTTCTCTTATTACTGTTGTTGTTGTTGCTGCTGCTTTTTATTTATTTATTTTATTTATTTATTTATTTATTTTTTATTTATTTTTTTATTTATTTGTTTTCTTTTGGTCAACACAAAACAACAAACGCCAATT
>NW_013570502.1:8520-9285 GCF_000499745.2 Eimeria mitis | reverse complement strand
TATTTACATTGTTTCTTTTGTTATTGTTGTTTTTATTTCTCTTATTACTGTTGTTGTTGTTGCTGCTGCTCTTTATTTATTTATTTTATTTATTTATTTATTTATTTATTTTTTATTTTTTTATTTATTTGTTTTCTTTTGGTCAACACAAAACAACAAACGCCAATCGTTGTAGCTGTATTTATTTCTTCTTTCTTTCCCTCTCCTCCTCCTTTCTCTTCTTTCTTTTTATTTATTTTATTTTATTATATTATTTATATTATTTATATTATTTATTTTATTTATTTTATTTATTTTATTATTTGTTTATATTTATTTTTTCTTTTATGATGATGATTTGTAGCTGGTGCACAGCCCCTCCACCTTGCGCGTGACGATAACCAGCGCAATAATTAAACCTAAAAAATAAAACAAAAATAAAATAAAATAAATATAAATAATATAAATAAAATAAATATAAATATAAATAAAATAAAATAAAAATAAGATAAAACAATAAGCAATATATATTAGATAAAAGAAAGATAAACCACTACAAAAAAAAACAAAAAAAAACAACTGACAGCCAAACCCTCACTAGCCCCCCAAACCCTAAACCCTTATAAGCAAACCCTAAACCCTAATTATAAACCCTAAACCCTAATTATAAACCCTAAACCCTAACTATAAACCCTAAACCCTTATAAACCCTAAACCCTAGTTATAAACCCTAAACCCCTACAAACCCTAAACCCTTATAAACCCTAAACCCTTGTGTTTATATAA
>NW_013570502.1:7697-8420 GCF_000499745.2 Eimeria mitis | reverse complement strand
ATTATATTATTTATATTATTTATATTATTTATTTTATTTATTTTATTTATTTTATTATTTGTTTATATTTCTTTTTTCTTTTATGATGATGATTTGTAGCTGGTGCACAGCCCCTCCACCTTACGCGTGACGATAACCAACGCAATAATTAAACCTAAAAAATAAAACAAAAATAAAATAAAATAAATATAAATAAAATAAATATAAATAAAATAAATATAAATATAAATAAGATAAAATAAAAATAAGATAAAACAATAAGCAATATATATTAGACAAAAGAAAGATAAACCACTACACGAGAAAACAAAAAAAAACAGCTGACAGCCAAACCCTCACTAGCCCCCCAAACCCTAAACCCTAATTATAAACCCTAAACCCTAATTATAAACCCTAAACCCTTATAAACCCTAAACCCTAATTATAAACCCTAAACCCTAATTATAAACCCTAAACCCTAATTATAAACCCCAAACCCCTACAAACCCTAAACCCTTATAAACCCTAAACCCTTGTGTTTATATATATATACATACCGTAGAGCCCAATAGCCTCAGCAAAAATAAGAATGAGGGTGACACCAAAGAAGAGCTTCGGCTGCTGGGCGTTCGCGCGGACCCCTGATATTATATTCACAACACATACACATGCATACACCCCGCTCCAGCAGCAGCAGCAGCAGCAGCAGCAACAGCAGCAGCAGCAGCAGCAGCAACAGCGGCG
>NW_013570502.1:5998-7597 GCF_000499745.2 Eimeria mitis | reverse complement strand
AATGAGGGTGACACCAAAGAAGAGCTTCGGCTGCTGGGCGTTCGCGCGGACCCCTGATATTATATTCACAGCACATACACATGCATACACCCCGCTCCAGCAGCAGCAGCAGCAGCAACAGCAGCAGCAGCAGCAGCAGCAACAGCGGCAATAACAGCAACAGCAGAAGGAGAAACAGCAGCAGCAACAGCAGCAGCAAAAAAAAGCAAAACTAGAAAATGCAGAAACAGCAGCAGCAGCAGCAGCAGATGCAGCAGCAACAGCAGAAGAAATACAAACAGCAGCAGCAGCAGCAGCAGCAGCAGCAGCAGCAGCATGAACTCACCAGCATCTCCTACAATACCGATCGCCAGCCCCGCTGCTAATGCACTCAAACCGACAGCCAATCCTCCAGCCAAGTGACCGAAACCTAAACAACAAAAAATATAAAATATTCTTTATTATATAAATATAAATAAATAAATAAATAAATTAAATATAAATAAATTAATATACATATATATATATATATATATAGATATATATATTTGTATGGTTGCGGCATTTGTATTTGAGCAAAGGAATGAAAAATCGTTTAAAACTGAATTTTATTTTAATTCAACAAAAACAAAAATAAAAACAAAAAAATAGAAATATAGAAATAAAAATAAAAATATAAAAACAAATAAAAATATAAAAATATAAATATAAAAATATAAATATAAATATAAACAACAAAAGACGGCCGAGCTTACCGGCGTAGGCGGAGTATACGTCTGGAGCTCCCACTGAACGACAAAACAGAAAATAAATAAAAATAAATAAATGAAAATAAAATAAATAAAAATAAAATAAATAAAAATAAAATAAATACAAAAATAAATTAAAAACAAACGAGAAGACAGATATAAACAACAGCAGCAAAAAAAGAGAACGAAGAAACAAAAAGAGAAGAGAAAAAATACAGAAAAGTAAAATACAAATGTACGTTCTATGCAGAGATGGTTTCTCCTTCTTTTATTTATTTATTTATTTTTATTTATTCTTATTTGGCTACCCCGCTGCCCTGCAGCAGCAGCAGCAGCAGCAGCAGCGAGAGAATCAGCAACAGCAACACCACTCAAACAGCAACAACAACAACAAAGACAAACCATCATCACCAGCATCCTCCCCCAAAAAAAAAGCAACACCACCACCACCAACACCAACACCACCACCAACAGCAGCAGCAGGTTGAATGCTTACTAACGGAGGAGATAACGATGGAGATGATGAGCCCGTAGATGCCGAGGATACCGGCCATGATGACGGGGAGAATCGAACGCATGATGAGGTCAGGCCGCATCACACCCACGCTGCTGACGCCGACGCCGCTCTTAGCGGTGCCGTATGCAGCGCCTAAATCTGTGTAAAAATACACATATTAAATATATTAAATATTAATATTTATTCTTTTTTCATTTTTTATTCGTTTGTCAAGAAGTTTAATCCATACTAACACACTCTTATACACTGCTGTACATATATGTATATACAGGCAAGCAGACGCGACCACGCTGCACACATCAATCCTAAGAAGAGGCAGAGATGAACTAACAAAGAGATAAACCAATACATACA
>NW_013570502.1:5470-5898 GCF_000499745.2 Eimeria mitis | reverse complement strand
ACAAAAATAAATTAAAAACAAACGAGAAGACAGATATAAACAACAGCAGCAAAAAAAGAGAACGAAGAAAAAAAAAGAAGAGAAAAAACACAGAAAAGTAAAATACAAATGTACGTTCTATGAAGGGATAATTTCTCCTTCTTTTATTTGTTTATTTTTATTTATTCTTATTTGGCTACCCCGCTGCCTTGCAGCAGCAGCAGCAGCAGCAGCGAGAGAATCAGCAACAGCAACACCACACAAACAACAACAGCAACAACAAAGACAAACCATCATCACCAGCACCCCCCCCCGAAAAAAAAGCAACACCACCACCACCAACACCAACACCAACACCAACAGCAACAGCACCAGCAGCAGCTGCTGCTGCTGCTGCACCAACAGCAGCAGCAGCAGCAGCAGCAGCAGCTGCTGCTGCTGCTGCTGCT
>NW_013570502.1:5267-5370 GCF_000499745.2 Eimeria mitis | reverse complement strand
GGTTGCGTGTTTAATCTTTTTGTTTGTTTGTCTGTACATCTGCCCCTTCATGCAGAGCCTATGTAGGTCATCGATTCACACGAAACAAGCGAAAAAGACCGCG
>NW_013570502.1:4773-5167 GCF_000499745.2 Eimeria mitis | reverse complement strand
TATGCAGCGCCTAAATCTGTGTAAAAATACACATATTAAATATATTAAATATTAATATTTATTCTTTTTTTATTTTTTATTCGTTTGTGAAAAAGTTTAGTCCATACTAACACACTCTTATACACTGCTGTATATATATGTATACACATGCAAGCAGACGCGACCAGGCTGCACACATCAACGAATTTCTCCTCAGCACAATCCTAAGAAGAGGCAGAGATAAACTAACAAAGAGATAAACCAATACATACATATATATGCATGCATGCATATATGTATATATATACAAGCATGCATGCATGCATGCATGCATGTATATACTCATGGTGTTCTGTATAAATGGATGCATTTGAGTATTCTAGACTGCGCTGCTGGTGACAGCGTGGAGCCTGTA
>NW_013570502.1:3316-4673 GCF_000499745.2 Eimeria mitis | reverse complement strand
ATATATATATATATATATATATATATATATATATATATATATATATATACACGTATGCATGCATGCATGCATGCATGCATGTATATACTCATGGTGTTCTGTATAGATCGATGCATTTGAATATTCTAGACTGCGCTGCTGGTGACAGGGTGGAGCCTGTGTAAGCTTGGTTGTGAGTTAGGGGTGAAGGGGCGTTGCTATGGAGCTGATGCTGTGTCTGTAAGTGAGCTGTGTTTGCCCCGTTTGTTTGAGTGGTTGCGTGTTTAATCTTTTTGTTTGTTTGTCTGTACATCTGCCCCTTCATGCAGAGCCTATGTAGGTCAACGATTCACACGAAACAAGCGAAAAAGACCGCCGAAATCTCGGGGTGTACGTAACACCCCGGCGCCGCTCCAGCCGCAGCTGCTGCTGCCGCACCAGCGGGGCAGCGGAGGAGAGCTGAGGGGGCTCAGCGACGTACTGGCGAAAACAATGGCAGAAGTAATGCCCATGAAGCCGAAGAAGACCGAATTGGGGTCGCATTGCAGAAACGCAGACCAAAACATCTTGGCGGCAAAGGTGAGGAGAGGTAAGGAAACAGGGTTAGAGGTTAAGAAGAAGAAACGCGATTACGGCGGTAAACCCAGGATATTTAAAAAGGGTTTTTCGTTTTATTTAATATTCTGCTTCTTTTTTTAAAACACAGCAACAAACGCCAACGAAATCGAGCCGTTCATATACCAGGAGGCAGCAGCAGCAGCCGTTGATAGGACGACGGCAGCGAGAAAGCTCTTGACTACACAGACAGCAAGCCCCAACAACAACGTAGGTGAAGAAGAACCGTTTTTTAATTTTATTTTTACAAATATAATTAATTTATAATAATATTAATCATAAAATTCAATTTGAATTAGATAAAAAGGGGCGGAAAGCAGAGGATCGCTCTGCTTTCCCTTTGCCGGTGATCAGCATCCCTCATCGCATGCGGCATCGTCCTTTCCGCTTTGGGCTTTTCCGTGTTTTTTATTTTATCTCGAGGCGCAGATGGCAGACCTAAATAAAGATATTTCTTTTTTAATTCATCGGCAGTGAAAATATAGAAAATCCCGTGCTGTGTAGAGCAGAACACACACGCACACACACGCACACACATTCAAGCGCCCGCGGAAACATAGATACAGGTATATGGTTAGACAGACAAACACAGAAATAGAAACACAGAGAAACATACAGCGAGACAGACGTATACAGCTAGACACACATAGACAATAACACAGAGCTTTGAAACCCACCCCGACAAAGAAGATGAACGAGAAGAAAGCGGCAACAACCACCGAAGTGTTCAGCCCAAGCAAAACAAACAGCAACGCCAAGACCC
>NW_013570502.1:2773-3216 GCF_000499745.2 Eimeria mitis | reverse complement strand
CACATAGACAATAACACAGAGCTTTGAAACCCACCCCGACAAAGAAGATGAACGAGAAGAAAGCGGCAACCACCACCGAAGTGTTCAGCCCAAGCAAAACAAACAGCAACGCCAAGACCTCTCCTCCTCTCTCCTCCTCGCCTGAAGATGACTTGTATACACCCACTACATACTGGGGGAGAGTGCGGTGGCTGCAGCAGCGTTTGAATCCTTTATTGTTGTTTGCATCTGATGCGGAGGTAAAGAAAGCGCGAGATATCGCTGCGCTCATCGACAACAAAAAAAAAAATGAAATTCAAATACAAAATCTAACAGAAACAGAAATACAAAATGCTGTTATACTCAGAGACGCATCCGTCAACCGCAGCAACGGACAGATCCTCCCCTCTCTTCTCAGGCTGGCAGCCTATGCCCCCGTCAATATACCCATCTGCGCAGGTAAC
>NW_013570502.1:2425-2673 GCF_000499745.2 Eimeria mitis | reverse complement strand
ATCTAACAGAAACAGAAATACAAAATGCTGTTATACTCAGAGACGCATCCGTCAACCGCAGCAACGGACAAATCCTCCCCTCTCTTCTCAGGCTGGCAGCCTATGCCCCCGTCAATATACCCATATGCGCAGGTAACCAACAGCAGCAGCAGCAGCAGCAGCAGCAACAGCAGCAGCAGCAGCAGCAGCAGCAGGAGTAGCACCAGCTTCAGCAGCAGCACCAGCAGCAGAGGCAGCACTATCATATC
>NW_013570502.1:0-618 GCF_000499745.2 Eimeria mitis | reverse complement strand
AACAAAATTCATATTCACATGCTGTCGTCGGCATCTCTCCCTTCTCCGCGGGATCCTTGAAATAAAAATAATTTATTAATGTTATAGATGATGAAAATATATTATTTTGTAATTTATTATTATTTTATTATTTGTTTCTTTTGCTTTCAGGTGTTCACAGAGTTGGCTGTAATCTACGGCTGTTTGAATGTAGGGCTGCCGCTGGCCGTCGGTATTTTCCCTCATGTCGGTCGGTTGCATGTAGAGCAGCTTGAGGAGGAGTTTCACAGCTTGATAGACGAAAAAGGAAATAAAATTAATGAAATTATATTCAATAGAGGGGTATAGAGGGCCAGGCTTATTCACCTGCGGTGCATCGATTTGCATTGCGTGAAACAGTAGCCGAGTTATTTATCTGTGTTCCATTTGATTTGTATATACACCCGAGCTGTCTGTCTGCCTTTGGTTTTTTATGTACACCTGAACAGTATTCCTGTTTTTTTGTTTCTTTTTGTTTCTCCTTCAGAGCCGACTGTTTCGGCCTTTGTGTATCTCTCTATAGCAGGTTGTAAAGATATATATATATATATATATATATATATATATATATATATATATATATATATATGTATATATATA
>NW_013570501.1:4547-5061 GCF_000499745.2 Eimeria mitis | reverse complement strand
AGCAGAACCTTATGCGGATGATGCAGCAGCAGCAAACACAGCAGCATATTACAGGAAACAACGAGCTCACGGACATACAGCAGCAGCAGCAGCAGCAGCAGCAGCAGCAGCAGCAGCAGCAAGAGAATGTCTATCTAACCAGCAGCGCCCCAACCCTTGACACCTCCCAGCTAGCCTTCGTGCCTTCAGAGCCAGATGCAGCAGCAGGAGAAAGCAGCAGCAGCAGCAGCAGCAGCAGCAGCAAGGGAGAACTGTTGTCGGGCCCTGGGGGCCTCTCTATCGATAAAGCAAACCAAACGCAGCAGCAGCAGCAGCAGCAGCAGCAGAACGGAAGCAAAGGTGCTCCTGACCGGCAGGTATGTTTTTGTAGCTTATACTGCTGCTGCTGCTGCTGCTGCTGCTACTGCTGCTGCTGCTGCTGCTGCTGCTTGTGCTGCTGCTTTTATTACTGTTACGCTTGCTGCTACCATGTGCTACGCTCTTCTATCTACAACTGCATATATTTCTGCTGTTC
>NW_013570501.1:3856-4447 GCF_000499745.2 Eimeria mitis | reverse complement strand
TATGTTTTTGTAGCTTATACTGCTGCTGCTGCTGCTGCTGCTGCTACTGCTGCTGCTGCTGCTGCTGCTGGTTGTGCTGCTGCTATTATAACTGTTACTCTTGCTGCTACCATATGCTACGCTCTTCTATCTACAACTGGATAAATTTCTGCTGTTTCTGCTGCTGCTGTTCCTGTTCCTGCTGCTGCTGCTGCTGTTGCTGCTGTTGCTGTTGCTGTTGCTGCAGCAGCAGCAGCAGCAGCAGCAGGTATATTCTTTTCAGGTGCGTGCAGACAAGGTAGAGGAGGTGAAGAGGACCTCTATAGAAGTGATGCAGCGGCCGCTTCTTAGCGAATATGATTTCAGAAAAGACTCAAAAAACGCAAAAATTAATTCGTTGCTGCTCAAGTCAACCACTAAGATCAGGTATGGATACTGCTGCTGCTCCTGCTGCTGCTGCTGCTGCTGCTGCTGCTGCTGCTGCTGCTGCTGCTGGTGGTGATGGTGATGCTGGTGGTGGTGCTGCTGGTGGTGCTGCTGCTGGTGGTGGTGCTGATGATGGTGATGGTGATGGTGATGGTGATGGGGGTGGTTGTGCTGCTGCTGCTGGTG
>NW_013570501.1:374-3823 GCF_000499745.2 Eimeria mitis | reverse complement strand
TGGTGGTGGTGGTGGTGGTGGTGGTGCTGGTGGTGGTGGTGGTGGTGGTGGTGGTGGTGCTGGTGGTGGTGGTGGTGCTGCTGCTGCTGCTGCTGCTAGAATGCATACTAATATAAATAAATATATAGAAAGTTTATTTATGTTTATATTTATATTTATATTTATGTTTATGTTTATGTTTATGTGTATATTTATATTTATATTTATATTTATATATATTTGTTTATGGTTTAGGTATTATAGAGAAATATCACTGAGGAAGATACTCAACAACGCTTGCGGCACAGGAAAAACTTTGACTTGGCGTAGAATAAATAAATAAATAAATANAAGATACTCAACAACGCTTGCGGCACAGGAAAAACTTTGACTTGGCGTAGAATAAATAAATAAATAAATAAATAAATAAATAAATAAATAAATAATTTATATTTATATTTACATTTTTTTTGTGTTTCAGGTACTATAAAGAGAGAGCTCGGAGCGGCATAATAGTTGTTGTGCAGGAAAAATTCTTACTGGAATAACAGCTGCATGTACACTGCAGCTCAGCAGAGAAAAAAAACAAAAATAAAATAAAATAAATTTATATTTATATATGTTTGTGTTTCAGGTACTATCAAGAGAGAGCATTAAGAAAGATGTTCAGCAACGGGCGAGCTCGTAGCGGCATAATAGTGCTTCCATGTGGCGCGGGAAAAACCCTAACTGGAATAACAGCTGCCTGTACACTGCAAAGAAGTACAGTAGTATTAACAACATCAGCAGTTTCAGTAGATCAATGGCGTCGTCAGTTTTTAGAATATACAAGTATAAACCCAAAGGTGTTGTTGACGCTAACAGCAGAAGAAAAACAACAACTATGGGATGAACAACAAGCAGGCATTCTTATAAGTACTTATACTATGTTATCTTTCTCCGGAAAAAGAAGTGCTTCTGCTGAAATTATTTTACAACAAATTAAACACAGAGAATGGGCACTTATTATATTCGATGAAGTACAGTTTGCACCCGCACCTGCTTTCAGAAAAATCAATGATCTCGTCAGGTATTCTNTATATTCGATGAAGTACAGTTTGCACCCGCACCTGCTTTCAGAAAAATCAATGATCTCGTCAGGTATTCTTATGTTTTTATTTGTTTTTTTATTTATTTTTATTTTATTTATTTATTTATTTATTAATAGTTTCGTTTTTGTGGTTTTAGTGCATAAATATACAAGTAAATCTGTGTACAAGTACAGTTTGCACCCGCACCAGCTTTCAGAAAAATCAATGATCTCGTCAGGTATTCTCCTCTTTTTATTCTTTTTTTTATTTGTTTTTGTTTATTTTATTTATTTATTTATTTATTTATTTGGCTTTTTGGTTTTTTTCCATAAATTTAGAGGTAAATACGTGTACAAGTACAGTTTGCACCCGCACCTGCTTTCAGAAAAATTAATGATCTCGTCAGGTATTCTATTCTTTTTATTTTTATTTTTTTTATTTTTATTTATTTTATTTATTTATTTATTAATATTTTCGTTTTTTTTGTTTTAGTTTATAAATATCGAGGGAAATGTATTATGTGTACAAGTGCAGTTCGCCCCTGCACCAGCATTCAGAAAAATCAATGATCTAGTAGTGTATTCTTCTCTTTATTTTTGTTTTTTATTTATTTTTATTTATTTTTATTTATTTTTATTTATTTTTATTTATTTTATTTATTTATTTATTAATATATTTATTTTTTATTTATTTTTTATTTTTATTTTATAAATATAAATATGTGTAGAAGTACTGTTCGCCCGCATTCAGAAAAATCAATGATCTCATCAGGTATCCTTCTTTTCTTTTTCTTTTTCTTTTTCTTTTTTTTTATTTTTATTTATTTTATTTATTTATTTATTTATTTTTATTTTTGTTTTTATAAATGCAACTATAAATACCTTATATTTATATTTTTATTTTTTTTCTTATTTTACAAATATGAATATGATCATCATGACGGTAATGATGCTGCTGCTGTTGCTGCTGCTGCTGCTGCTGCTGTTGCTGCTGCTGCTGTTGTTGCTGCTGTTGCTGTTGCTGCTGCTGCTGCCGTTGCTGCTGCTGTTGCTGCTGCGTCACCTGCTGTTGTTTCTGTTGTATTTCCTTCTGTTCCTCCTGCTTCATCTCTTTCTATAATTCCTTCTATGACTCCTGTTGCTGCTGTACCTGCTGCTACTGCTGCTGCTGCTGCTGCTGCTGCTGCTGCTGCTGCTGCTGCTGCTGCTGCTGCAGAGCTCACTGTCGTCTGGGTTTAACAGCAACGTTGGTGCGTGAAGATGACTTAATAAAGGACCTGCAATGGATCATCGGCCCCAAGCTGTATGAAGCAAACTGGATAGATCTACAAAACCAGGCAAAACATACACACACACATTGCTGCTGCTGCTGCTGCTGCTGCTGCTGCTGCTGTTGCTGCTGCTGCTGTTGCTATTGGTGGTGGTGGTGGTGGTGGTGATGGCGGTGGTAGTGGTTGTGGTGGTGGTGCTGCTGTTGCTGCTGTTGTTGGTGTTGCTGCTGTTGCTGTTGTTGCTGCTGCTTCTGCAGCTACTGCTGCTGCGATTGCGACAGCTGCTGCTGCTGCTGCTGCTGCTGCTGCTGCTGCTGTGTTTAGGGTTACTTGGCGAAGGTCTCTTGTCAGGAGGTTTGGTGCCCGATGACGGCAGAGTTCTACAGGGAATATCTACGAGTGCATGAAAACCCTAAACCCTAAACCCTAAACCCTAGCTCTAAGCCCTAAACCCTAAACCCTTCTCCCTCCATCTTTATCGCTGAGTTTTCCGTTTAGAGTTTAGGGTTTAGGGTTTAGGGTTGATATTGTGATGGTTTGTTTGTGATGCGTGTGTGTATATATATAACAAAGATATTTGGAAATTTACAGTCTAGGGTTTAGGGTTTAGGGTTTAGGGTTTAGGGTTTATGTTTTGTGTTTCAATCAATTTTTTCTGAAGCGTGTTGGTTGTTTTTATATAACCTGGTTTTAACCCTTCCCCTTTAGGATTTATTGTTTATTGTTTATTGTTTATTGTTTATTGTTTATTGTTTATTGTTTAGGGTTTAGGGTTTAGGGTTTAGGGTTTAGTATGTATACAGGTACCTCACGCGAAGCAACGAAAGCTATGGGTGTGCAACCCCACCAANATAAACCCTTTATATACGGAAGGGTTTCACCCCCAGAAAGAATGGCTATACTCAGCAAATTTAAAGTATTATACACCCTAAACCCTAAACCCTAAACCCTAGACCCTAAACCCTTAAAAGGATGATAGACCCTAAACCCTAAACCCTAAATCCTTAACAAATGGGCCAAACCCTAAACCCTAAACCCTAAACCCTAAACCACCGCTTCGAGAAAAACCTATCGAAACAACCGTAACGCGGGCAGCGGAACTTCTTCTGCCGACAATTTAGGGTTTAGGG
>NW_013570500.1:7967-9831 GCF_000499745.2 Eimeria mitis | reverse complement strand
ACGAGATCCTATCTGTCTGCGTCTCCATCCAGCAGCAGCAGCAGCACCACCACCACCACCACAACCAGCAGCATCACCAACAGCAGCAGCAGCAGCAGCAGCAGCAGCAAAACCTTCATTCGTGCTGCAGCGAGTCAGAGCAGCAGACATAGTCCCTGGGGAGCTGCTGCTGCTGCAGCAAGGAGACACACTAGCTGCTGATTTGCTGCTGCTGCATGGAGCTGTCTCCGTCGATGAATCCTCACTAACAGGAGAAACAAAACCCGTGCTGAAGCTGCCAGCAGCAGCAGCAGCAGCAGCAGCAGCAGCAGCAGCAGCAGCAGGAGCAGCAGGAGCAGAAGGAGAAGCAGCAGCAGGAGCAGCATCATCATCCCCCACCGCAGCAGCACCACCACCACCATCACCATCACCACCATCACCAACAGCAGCAGCAACAGCAGCAGCAGCAGCAGCAGCAGCAGCAGCAGCAGCAGCAGAATGGGGATACCCAGAGTGCAGCATAGCTGCAGAGACACCTGAAGAGCTGCTGTCTCCTTTGGCGTTGGTAGGCAGCAAATTGGGGTGTATCTACAGCTCCTCGTTGCTGCTGCACTGCAGCAGCAGCAGCAACTTAACAGTATATGCAGCAGCAGCAGCAGCAGCAGCAGATGCAGATGCAGCAGGAAATGCAGGGGAAGGGGGAAGTCCGTTGAAGCAGCAGCAGCAACTGCAGCAGCAGCAGCAGCAGCAGCAGCAGCAGCAGCAGCAGCAGCAGCAGCAGGTGTTAATGTACAAGGAGATAGAAGACCCCACAGATTTGCTGCTGCAGCAGGGTTGCTGCTGGGGTGTATGTGTACATACAGCTGGAAATACATACGAATCTCGTTTGCTGCAGCAGCAGCAGCAACTGCAGCAGCAGCAGCAGCAGCAGCAGCAGCAGCAGCAGGACTATCAACAGGAATTGATTCGTTTTAAATACGATAAACATTTTCCTTTTGTTTTATTTATTGTTATTCTTCTTTCTTTTTTATTTATTATAATACAAACCCCATTCATACAAACAAATACAGATATATTTCGTTTGGGGATAGATAGATTGCTGCGGCTGCTGCCGGTCTATCTACCAGCTCTGTGGGGCCTCACAGCCAGCATCAACGCACGCAGACTCAGCAGCAGCAGCAGCAGCAGCAGCAGCAGCAGCAGCAGCAGCAGCAGCAGCAGCAGGAGGAAGAGGGGTTGTGCTGCTGCAGTTTATCCTGGTTTGCTGCCGCTAGCAGCAAAAGTACAGATTATGTTTATCGATAAAACGGAGACACTCACAACAAAAAATATTTTTCTTTGTGGGGTGCTGCCGGTGAGTGATGCAGCATTTGAATCTATTATAACCTGCAGCAGCAGCAGCAGCAGCAGCAGCAGCAGCAGCAGCAGCAGCAGCAGCAGCGGCAGCGGAGGTGATGCGATAGAAGCACAACACAGAGATAGAGAGATAGATGCAGCAGAAGAATATATCAGCAGCCCATCTGCTGCTATTCCTGTAGATGATGATGAACAGCAGCAGCAGCAGCAGCAGCAGCAGCAGCAGCAGGAGCAGCAGCCGCTGCTGCTGCTGCAGCAGCAAGACAACCCCACACACGCGGGATCGGGATCGATGAACCTCCGCCTGCGGCAGTGCTTAGCCTGCTGCAACTCCTTGTGCTTCACACCTCACGGCGTAGCCAAGTGGGTGCAGCAGCAGCAGCAGCAGCAGCAGCAGCAGCAGCAGCAGAAGAAGAAGCAGCAGCAGCAGCAGCAGAAGACTGAGCTGGGAAGCAAACAAAAGAGAGTGTTTACGGGGGAGGAGATGCTGGCTATATATGAAGCAGCAAATCGCTCTTCTGCTGCTGCA
>NW_013570500.1:7790-7867 GCF_000499745.2 Eimeria mitis | reverse complement strand
TTGAAGTTGCTGCTGCTGCACTAGAACCAGACACAGAAACCCAGCAGCAGCAGCAGCAGCAGCAGCAGCAACAGCAG
>NW_013570500.1:7262-7690 GCF_000499745.2 Eimeria mitis | reverse complement strand
GCAGCAGCAGCAGGAACAGCAGCAGCAGCAGAAGCAGCAGCAGCAGCAGCAGCAGCAGATATTGAGGGCCCAAGCATCGAAAGACAGTTGCTGCGTGTCAGTGGATATCAGCTGATTGAAGTTGCTGCTGCTGCACTAGAACCAGACACAGAAACCCAGCAGCAGCAGCAGCAGCAGCAGCAGCAGCAGCAGCAGCAGCAACAGCAGCAGCAGCAGCAGCAGCAGCAGCAGAGTTTTATAGCCACAACTGCATGGGCAGCAATCCAGCAGCAGCAAAACAAAACCCGTAGATTCTTTATCCCCTTACCGGAGACCCAAAAGCAGCTACAGCAGCAGCAGCAGCAGCAGCAACAGCAGCAGCAGCAGCAGCAGCAGCAGCAGCAGGATGAGAACATGCTAGAGTTAGTAGCTTCATACAACACCGACCC
>NW_013570500.1:6967-7162 GCF_000499745.2 Eimeria mitis | reverse complement strand
AGAAAGGAGACAGTCCCCACAGACTATAAAAAAAAAACAAAAATATATAAAGAGCAAGGATTTCGTGTTGCTGCTGCTGCCTATAGAGAACTAACATATAAAGAAGTTTTAGCCTTTCAGCATATATATACACATATACATAACAACCACAACGAAGGGGCCCCTGGGATCGATGGGATCGATCGGGGGGCCCCT
>NW_013570500.1:6307-6867 GCF_000499745.2 Eimeria mitis | reverse complement strand
GAAAGGAGACAGTCCCCACAGACTATAAAAAAAAAAACAAAAATATATAAAGAGCAAGGATTTCGTGTTGTTGCTGCTGCTTATAGAGAACTAACATATAAAGAAGTTAAAGCCTTTCAGCATATATATACACATATACATAACAACCACAACGAGGGGGCCCCTGGGATCGATGGGATCGATCGGGGGGCCCCTGGGATCGATCGGGGGGCCCCCGGGATCGATCGGGGGGCCCCTGGGATCGATGGTATCGGCAGTGGGGGCCCCGGGATCGATCGGGGGGCCCCTGGGATCGATGGTATCGGCAGTGGGGGCCCTGGGTTCGATCGGGGGGCCCCTGGGATCGATTGGGGGGCCCCTGGGATCGATGGGATCGGTTGTGGGGTTGTTGGTATCGATCGTGAGAGTGTAGAGAAGGATTTGGTTTGTTTGGGTTTATATTTATATAATGATGAAATAAGAAGAGAGACAAAGGAGACAATAAAAAAGCTTATAGATGGGGGGGTTAGGTGTGTTATGCTGACGGGGGACTGCCCATACACCGCAATTTCTGTGGGGAA
>NW_013570500.1:5725-6207 GCF_000499745.2 Eimeria mitis | reverse complement strand
AAATAAGAAGAGAGACAAAGGAGACAATAAAAAAGCTTATAGATGGGGGGGTTAGGTGTGTTATGCTGACAGGAGACTGCCCATACACCGCAATTTCTGTGGGGAGATGTGTTGGGATCGTACGATCCCAACACACCCCACACACCCCACACACCCCACACACCCCACACACCCCACACCGATCCCAACACCGATCGCAGCAGAAAGAGATAGATAGAGAATCTATATCACCAGCAACAACAGCAGCAGCAGCAGCAGCAGGAGGAGGAGCAGCAGCAGCAGCAGCAGCAGCAGGAGGAGGAGAACCAGTGGTGTTGGGTATTGTTGCTAGAGATAATAAAGATGAGGTGTATGTACAGTGGATCGATACAGAAAGCAAAGAAACAATAAACCCTTTTAGGGTTTATTATACAAAAGAATATAATAATTTAGCCGTCACGATGGCAGCAGCAACACTCCTTATGAAAACACCAAACCCCTAT
>NW_013570500.1:5524-5625 GCF_000499745.2 Eimeria mitis | reverse complement strand
CAATAAACCCTTTTAGGGTTTATTATACAAAAGAATATAATAATTTAGCCGTCACGATGGCAGCAGCAACGCTCCTTATGAAGACACCAAACCCCTATAAA
>NW_013570500.1:4792-5424 GCF_000499745.2 Eimeria mitis | reverse complement strand
CAGCAGCAGCAGCAGCAGCAGCAGCAGCAGCAGCAGCAGCAGCAGCAGCAGCAGCAGCAGGAGGAGGAGATGGATTTTGATCCGGAGAGACAAAAGGAGACAGAGAAGATAGCGTTGCTATCGAGAGAAAAAAGAGAGACAGATATATCTTTTTCTTTTTTTTCTTTTTCTTTATTTGCTGCTGTTTATGATCGTATTTGTATATATTCTCGTGTCTCTCCTGCTGGGAAGCAGCAGCTGCTGCTGCTGCAGCAGCAGCAGCAGCAAGGGGTCATCACTTGTATGCTAGCCAGCAGCAGCAGCAACTGTCTAGCTATGCAGCAGGCAAATATAAGCATCAACCTGGGGGGGAGACATCTCCCCCCTGCTGCTGCTGCGTTTGCTGTTGTACCAGACACAGCAGCAGCAGCAGCAGCAGCAGCAGCTGCTGCTGCTGCTGCTGCTCCTGCAGCAGCAGCAGCAGCAGGCGGAACAGCAGCAGCAGGAGAGAACAAGAAACAACTGAAAGATAGGAAAGACCCAGCAGCAGCAGCAGCAGCAGCATCCTCATCATCAGAAATAGAAACAGCAGCAGCAGCAGCAGCAGCAGCAGCAACAGCAGCAGCAGCAGCAGCAGCAGCAGCAGGGGATGC
>NW_013570500.1:3722-3821 GCF_000499745.2 Eimeria mitis | reverse complement strand
TTCTACGGACCTGCAGCATTTCCTCCCCCCTGCTACTGGCTACACAGCAGCAGCAGCAGCAGCAGCAGCAACAGCAGCAGCAGCAGCAGCAGCAGCAGT
>NW_013570500.1:3511-3622 GCF_000499745.2 Eimeria mitis | reverse complement strand
ACACAGGAAGAACAGATGCAGCAGCGGCTGAGAGACAGAAGCATGCAGCAGCAGCAGCAGCAGCAGCAGCGGCAGCTGCAGCAGCAGCAGCAACAGGAACAGCAGCAGCAG
>NW_013570500.1:3165-3411 GCF_000499745.2 Eimeria mitis | reverse complement strand
GCAGCAGCAGCAACTGCGACAGAGAGACTGCCACTCAGACAGCAACAACACCAGCAGCAGCAGCAGCAGCTGCAGCAGCAGCAGCAGCAGCAGGACGAGCCACAGGGGCTAAGCGAGTTGCAGCTAGCGGTAGAGGAGACACAGGAAGAACAGATGCAGCAGCGGCTGAGAGACAGAAGCATGCAGCAGCAGCAGCAGCAGCAGCAGCAGCAGCAGCGGCAGCTGCAGGAGCAGCAGCAACAGGAA
>NW_013570500.1:2768-3016 GCF_000499745.2 Eimeria mitis | reverse complement strand
TGCTGCTGCTGCTCAGAGACAGCAGCTATCCCCTCCAGCAGCAGCAGCAGCAGCAGCAGCAGCAGCAGCAAGGATATCTCCTTCTTTGATTGATGAGACAGCAGCAGAAGCGTTATATGCTGCTGCTGCTACGATTCCTGTTGCTGCTGCTCCTGCTGCTGGTGTTTCATTTGCTGCAGCAGCAGCAAGCGACACAGCAGCATCCTCAGCAGCAGCAGCAACAGCAGCAACAGCAGCAGCAGCAGCAG
>NW_013570500.1:552-759 GCF_000499745.2 Eimeria mitis | reverse complement strand
TTAAAACACAACCTATGACACCGCAGAACATAGCTAGCTAGCTAGCTAGCTAGCTAGCTAGCTAGCTAGCCAGCTAGCTAGCTAGCCATTTACAGTTTGCAGCAAAACGTTTTGGAGGCAGATAGCCGAACAGTAGCAGCTAGCTAGACCCTCCCAGCTAGCGAGCTCGCTAGACCATGCCAGCTAGCTAGCTAGCTAGCTAGCTAG
>NW_013570500.1:0-452 GCF_000499745.2 Eimeria mitis | reverse complement strand
CAGGTACCCTGGAGTGTGTAGCTAGCTAGCTAGCTAGCTAGCTAGCTAGCTACGGACTCCAGGGTACCTGGAAGCATACTCTCGCTATCTAGATAGCTGACTATACAGCTAGCTAGCTATATGGCTATCTAGCTAGCTAGCCAGCTAGCTAGCTATCTAGCTATCGAGCTAGCTACCCAGCTAGACTCAGTATACACTAGCTAGCTAGCTAGCTAGCTAGCTAGCTAGCTAGCTACAACAGCAACAGAGGCCTTCCTCTTCCCCCTGTCGTTTGCGGTGTATGTGCAGAGTGTACGGTGTATAGACACCACAAAATTAATAACAGCAAAAAAAGAGTTTATAGTTATTTATTTATTTATTTATTTATTGTTTAATTAAATAAAAAATTATATATATATATATATATATATATATATATATATATATATATATATATATATATATATATATAT
>NW_013570499.1:1566-8575 GCF_000499745.2 Eimeria mitis | reverse complement strand
ATATATATATATATATATATATATACAAAAGTGTTTGGAGGCAGTCGGCTCTCCCCGATGGGTGTTGGTATCAGACATTCCTGAATTCGTGGCATCTGTTCCTAGAGCTCTCTTGAATATGAAGGGTTAGAGTGTTAGACGCTGTGTCAGCGGTGTATCTTCTGCGGCTAGGTAGCTAACCAGCTAGCCAGCTAGGCACATGTTTTGGGGGGTGACGCTGCAGCTTTCGGTGTGTGTCTGTATGCATCGTATATTGTGCAGGTTTTCCCACACCGTACCCTCTGTCGTTGTTCCCACTGAGGAGGTGTCGTTTTGTGGGATATTTAGAACAGCAGCAGCAACAGGAGGAGGTGGAGAAGGAGCAGGAGCAGGGGCAGCAGCAGCAGCAGCAGCGTTAACTTCGGCTGCGACGGCATTGGGTTCAGGCGGAAGAGGACTTGTTGCGTTTGAATGTAGTGCTGGTGCTTGATTTGTCGTTGGTAGTTCTTGTGGAGATGCAATTTCCTGCTGTGCATTTTCTGTTAAGTTGAAAACGGTTGAGGAGGCGCTGGAGCTGCCGGGGGGATCAGAGGTGAAGAGGGGTTCATCTGCAAATGATATTTGCAGCTTTCCTTGTGCCTTGGCGGCCGGTGACTTGCGTGTTCTGAGAGCTGATGCTGATGTTTCCCTCGAAAGCGCTAGCGACGCGGTGCTTCCTTCTGCTGGAGAGCAGGGACCAAGAGGGGAGAACTCTGGCGTCGGGTGTACGCTGACCTCGTCGGGCAGTTCTGCCGACACCATATGCGAATGCACAAACGTCTGCATCTGTGGCGTTTCCTGCAGCGTAGCCGTCTCAACAGCCGCTGGGGGCCTGTTGGAAGACCCAGCAGAAGCAGCAGCAGCAGCGAAAGCAGCTTCACTGGCTGGGCAGATGCAACCGAAGTCAACGCCTCTTGCGTTTCTGTAATCGTCTGAATGCTGCTCTAACGACAAACGGCCGGGAGGCGAGAGTGGCGCCGAGAGGAGAATGCTGCGGGTGCTTTCGAGTTCTGATCTTTCAGGAGGTGCACGACAAATGGGGCTGAGACGCAGCGTTGTCAAGGGCACGTGTTCGTACACATTCCCTTGGTGCCCCCCTCGAATGCCCTCAGAAGTACCCACACAAGAATTACGTAACGAGACACCTTGTCGATTCACCGATACCTGCGTTTGCAGAAGACCATATATGAACAAGCTCGCCATGAGCCTGCATGCATGCGCTTTCCCTTGCATGCAGTGGGGCTAATGTGCAATTTGTTCTTTCGGTTATCACCACATAGAGGAGGGAATGGGCACCAGCGATAGTTCGCCTTTTCAGCAGGAGTGGGCCTCGGCGGTCGACTGCAGCAGCCCCTGTATACAAAGGCGTTAGTTCAGCTAGGGAGAAGGAAAGAAATGCAAGAATTCTTACATCGAGATTCGAGCCGCCAGCACCCTGGTTCGAAAGAATAGCNGTAAGCCTGCGTACTTCTGCGAGGCAGCTGTGCAGGAGGTCCCGGTCCCCGGATGTCAGTGGTTGATTGCCAGAGCTTGCCTCCGAATCTGGAGCTAAAGGCACGCTGTCATGAGGAGAGTCTAATGCAACAGGGTCTGTTTGTATTTCTTTTTCAGCTGTTTCTACATTTGAAGCCGCGGTGGCCGCCGTCGCCTGTTCAGCAAGCTCTAGGGCGACTTCGTCTCGCACTTCTAGGCGAAGCCGCTCTATGAACTCCTTGCTGGTCTTGGGGAACTTTTCTTCTTCTTTCTTCGCCTGTCACTCAGCAGGCAGCATATAGTTTCCGGTAGTATTGGGGTAATTGCTTACCTTCAACTGCAGTCTACTACAGGAAACGCGACTGAAACTAACGGAAGAGTTGTGTTATCGTTTCACGTACGAACTCCCTGCTCTTCTCTGCTGCCGCCAGCGCATCTTCTTTTACATTCTCAACCTTGTCGAGGAATTCATTTGCCTGGGCAAGGCTTGCTTCCAACTCTCGCATTTTCTCAGTTTGGCTTTCAACCAGTGCCGTCTGCACACTCCAAGTGACGAGCAAATGCGAACGCTCTGAGCCAATGGATTCAAGAAGCGTTTCACTGAATAGATTAAGCGCTAAATGTACTGCGCTGCTCTTATGAAAGGCTGAGAGAAGTCAACGTGTACAGTATCATCAAAGAACCCCGAGCCTTTTGGACGTAGCACTGGAAAGGCTTTAAGTACAAAACTGGGAGTGCGGACAGTTTGTGACACCTCACTCAACACTATGAAACTTTCCCCTAAGACTCCTAAACCTAAACCCTAAACCATAAATACTGAAACCTAGGCACCTCAACCCTTCAGAATTGGGAGCAACGGTGAACTGCGGCTTCTGCCGAACTGAGTGCCAAAACCGTGTTCCGAGATCTCTGTGCTGAGACAGGAGACGCACAAGTTCTTTGATTCTTTGCGATGCCTCTTTGACTTTCTCCAGCAGTTCCATAGATGCAATTGGCCCCTCTCCCTGAGTGATTTCATCTACGAGGGCTGCTTCAAAGTAAGCGTTATTGTACTCTATGATGAAAGCAATGTGCTTTCTAACGACTGGAAAGACGTTCTTGCAGACCGCTTTCCCTGCATCTTCTGTCGATACACCCAACGCGTCGAGTCCGTTATCGCCGACAATTGCCCGCATCATCTCTGTAATCCAGTCACCCGCGGGCGCCGCTCGCGACGAGACGCGAAAACTTTTGCGGGCCATTGTGATGCTTTACGGGTGGAAAGCCTAGTTCATGTGTTGATGCTACTGCTATTTCATGTTCATGTGACTTAAAAAGTGCAGGTGGATGGGTGAAATCCTAAATTGGAGGGTTTCTGCTCAGCAAGGCCATGCCCACATAACGGTCCGCTATGTCCGCATTGCTTCCAGGGAGACAATTAAGCCCTTTCAGGATTTAGCCGGGTATTCTAAGCTATACAGCACACTATAATGGAGGTTTCACTCGATAATGGGGACGAGTTCGCCAGGAAGTTGAGCAGCAGCCATACGGGTTGACGGGTTGCAGAAAAACACTGCTGTGTTGACAGCAAAGGGATGGGCACACCAGCGCCCTATCAGCAACTTAAAACAGGCAAATATTTAGGGATAAATTTCTTTAAAAGATGTTAGTGAATTTCGTAGACTACTTTTCCTGCAGCCAAGGATGGAGGCTTGCGTGCATGCAGCGCGTTCAGGTCACCACCCTGCGCCAAGAAATATCCAGCAGGCTGCTGCTGTGGAGCTGCCTGTACTTCCATACAGCAGAAGCCCTCCTATAGCTTCCGCATCATTTACAAAAAAAGAAAAACTCAATTATTTCGCCTTTCCAGCCCCCTTGGGTGCACCGTAGGGCCGCGAGCAGCAGCCACTGCTGAACCCCGCCCACAGCAGTTTTCGTTCAACATTTCGTACACCCACACCTTGATATATCGGAAGACGCACGTAAATCACTTATAATCCTTGCATGATTAGTGCCCCAATAGGCCTAAGATGCAAATTCCCCGCAGTTTCTCCAAACCTCGAAGCGGCAGCAGATGATCTCGCCGAGGTCACCTCGCCGGTAGTGGGGAAATCTGCGACGCCACGAGCTAACTTTTAAAGTTATTGAGCCAAGCCAACCATATAGATATCCTAAAGAGTGTCCCGATTTTAACCCCAATATGTAGGGGGGGAAGAGGAGTTCTTTATGGGCGGGCAACAGAAACGCAGGCACCCCCTATTCAGAAACCTTGACACGAACACTTCATTACTTGGGAACATATGTTACAACGGTAGAGATGCATATACCTGCATTTCTACGCACAATTGATGCAGTTTGGCTCGTGCAGCTCCCCGCAGTACAGGGTGAGCTACTTGAGCTCAGTGCTTCTTGTTCGACCTTCAGCTGCCTAGTTAGCCCCCCTTCCACCAAGGAAACACGTTTCTGTATTGACCGCACCTCCGCGCGTGCCCCGCTACATGGGATATACCAGCTAAGTGTGCAGTGTAAAATGACCCCGACGCTGCTTCTTCTGTAACAGTTCCGAAAACGCCCGTTTCCGAACTACAAACTCGTTCATTTATTTTCCTTCGCTGCAGCACTGTGTAGAGCTAGCCAGCCAGCTACTGTGGCCGGGAGAGCTGTGAATCCTTGACTGACGATGAAATGTGTTAATAAAAGACTAGGATACTCACGGCTTGACTGCCTAAACTAGCTGATCATGCGATCAAGCACTTACGCATCTATGCATTTTAACGCTACGCACTGAGCCCGTGAGAGAATACGTGAAATGTAAGTATGCAGCAAAAACACGCATTGAGCCGACTAGGTCTCTTCAACCTCCACAAAACCCCTTTTTTTATGTCTTTTTCGCTGTTCTCCCTGCCCACCCTGCAGCCCCTATGCGGCTGCAGCTTAACTGAAAAGCTGCTGTGACATCGGTTGGCCTGTGGCTGCCACCTACTGGCGCAACCCCTCAGCAGGTGCCTGCAGATGGCTGCTGCCTTATGCTGCGGTGGCCTTCTTCTTCATGGCGGCTGCAACGTTTGTAAGTTCTTCTCGCTTTGCCTTTCCCCTCTTGTGGGTCCCGAGGCGTTTCTTTGCGAACTTGAGGGCACGTTTGGTGGTGGCTGCAGTGCCAATCTTAATCAGATCCAACACACGGCGCTCATATGGAGCGAACCCAGCGACCTGGCGAATGATCTCACGAATGGCCTGCACGCGAGTCGTCTTCTTCCCCTTTCTGCGGGAAGGACGAGGCGGTGTCGTCCGCTTCGTCACGAGGAAGCCCTTGTTCAGGCCAACTGAAAACAGCAGAAACACAAACCCACAACAACGCTCGGGTTGAATATATTCGCATATTAAAAAAGGATAACCTAACTTGATGTAATACAAGCCAAATACGTGCCAGAAAAGCAAAACACGAAGCAGCCCATCGTGCTGTTTGCTGGCGGCACAACACCACCCGATGCATCCTCTGCTCTTGCAGCAGCAGCAGCTACAGCTAAACAAAGCTCCGCCAGGGTGACGCAGGCCATTGGTGAACGCCACAACAAGCAGTGAAATGCATATTCACAAGAACAACAACGCCAGCTACTACGAAGAAAGCTTTGGCTTCCGTAAATCTGCAGTGCGGTACATGCACATGCATGGGACCCTCCTTCGCTGCTGAGCTCGGCGCATGCGAAGATGCATATTTAATTTAAACCAAAATGTTCGCAATAATACTAATAAGTATATTTGGATTTGAGGTAAACACGGAGAAATGAGGTTGCGTTCTGAGGGTGGGGTGCCAAGAGGTCGTGGCTTCAGCACTTGGCCGGGGAAAAAACGCACCGCGGATGCCTGTTGAGACCGACATTTTCGCTCTCCTTCGTAATGTAATGAAGAGAAAAAGTGTCGGCAAACTCTGAAGAAATGCAGCAAAAAAGAGGCTTCACCCAGCTGTCTGTACGTACTAAACGGCCCCATTCAATCGGTAGGGGCTGGCCGCTATGCTGCTCGGTGCAGAGCCAACGCCTTCTCCCCACATTGCGGTTACGGCTACTGTCTTGTGACGAGAGTGACAATCCCGAGAATATTAATTTGTATTTGTTTTGAATTTATAAACAAATACATTTGTCTATTTTTTCCCCTCTACCTGCTATTTCGTCCAGAGCCCACAGCTCTGCCGCGAGCCTCTGGGACTCCTGTAGTCCCCACATGGCCTGTTGCATATCTTGTCGCTACTTCCTTCCGTCCTTACCTGCAAGAAAGAGCATTTGCCTCTGTTTATACTTTCACATTTAGAAGTTCCAAGTTCACTGCTGGCTTCTAGGGGCCTTGTTTATCGCTGTCACTCGCTGCCCCGACGGGCACACGCAGGAGGTTTCTTTTTGCTTGTTCTTGAGTTTAAATGTTTCAGATAGACGCAACTGCTCTTCTTGGCTACAGCCCATGACGCCGTAACATGTAAGATGACAGCGGCCCATCACCTTCCTGTGTGTTGTCACACATTAGAAAGTTAGTTGCAGTGCAAGTCCGAACGGCATTACTTCAGCACTTCACCCAGATCCCAAGCACCCAAAGTTCACATCATGCTTATTTTGTTTATGCATTGGTGCTCAGGTTTAAAGCAGAACGCAGACGGCGCAAAGGCGCCCCCCGCCACAACCCGCTGCACGAGGATGTCTTGGACGCTCAGGGCGTTCCTCTGCCGGGAGGGGCAATAAACGCGCCTCGAAACAAGAAGATTAGAGAGGCGGTTGAAGATGCAGAGACGGTTGAAGCCTCAACTCGAGAAGAGGCAGGGGAGGATACGGTGCTACCGGCGAAGCTGGGCAAGAAGCTGCTGAAGCTTGTTGAAGAGCAACAGAAAGAGTGAGCCGCTTTTTTCTGCTTACCAGCAACAACCAGGTAATTCTACCACTGTAGACGCATTGCAGCATTTTGGGTTAATCTCTGCTGTGTAACTGTGCAGTGAGGGGATTGCCGGTGGGTCGGACGAAGATGACAACGTCTCTGGCGAAGAGGAGGCTGACGAAGATGGCTTTGTGGTGTTGGACTGCGAGGAAGACGAAGAAGATGCAGCCTTCTACAAGCAAAAAGCTGGAGAGATCCCTCGAGCTACAATCAACTTGGCGGATCTTGTGATGGAACAGCTGAGGAAACAAACAGAAGGCGCATCTGAGAAACAGGGGGAAGACCAGATGGAGTCCAGTCTGTCGCCCAAAGTCGTTGAGGTGTATACGACAATGGCGCCCTTCCTTGCGCGCTATCGAAGCGGGAAAGTGCCTAAAGCCTTCAAAATAATACCTCGGTTGCATGCGTGGGAGGAGGTGCTGCTGCTGACAAATCCTCCCATGTGGTCGAAGCAAGCAACGAGGGAGGCCACGCGCATCTTCTGCAGTAACCTGAAAGAACCAATGGCTCAGAGATTCCTCTGTACAGTGCTGCTACCCGCAGTGCGTGATGATATTGCAGAAAACAAAAAACTAAACTGCCATCTCTACATGGCTCTCAAGAAATCTCTGTTCAAGCC
>NW_013570499.1:0-1530 GCF_000499745.2 Eimeria mitis | reverse complement strand
AGAGAGGCGATAATCGTGGGCAGTGTTGTCGCGAAAGTTTCTATTCCCGTTCTTCACGGCGCGGCAGCCTTGTTCAGGTTGGCTGCGGTTGAGCCTGACCAGTGGATCCCGTCGGTCAGCCACATGATGACGGTTTTGATTGACAAGAAGTACTCCTTGCCGATTCAGGTGTGTGTAGCGGCATCTACCGGCCGACTTGCGGGATATTCGCGTAGCTGCAAGGAACACTCGGTCTCGGCGTTCGTCGGTTGCTGCAGATCTTTTTTCACCTTGCAATATTATATTGCAGCGTCTATCTGTGGCCTTTGTCGCAACCTTTTCGCGAGGTCGCTTATTCCCGCTGGTAAATCTTCACTCATTTCACTCCGGTGCTTTTCCTGCTTCTCTGCTTTCCTCGTTCAGGCAATTGAAGAATGCGTCAACCACTTTCACCGGTTTCTCTCGAGTGAAGTGAAGGTGACGGTGGCCTGGCACAAATGCCTTCTGGTTCTAGTTCAGCGCTACAAAGGTAGGCCCGATTCTTGCTTGGTTTGTTTACGTATGAGATCCGCTTCTATCTACAGTTCGTTTCCGGGTAACTCCGCTTGCATCAATTTCTTTTAACTGTGCTTCCATATGCTATTTGTGCACAGTCAACCTGACGGCCTCTCATAGAGCAAAGCTGAAAGAAGTCCTAAAGGTCTACTTTCATGCGAAGGTTGGGCCTGAAATACGCAGGGAGCTAGCGGCACAGCAACCCGCATTGTTACTGGAGCAGCAGCAGCGTGCACTGCTCGCACTTGCTGAAGAACAAAAGCAAGTAGAAGCAATAGAAGTCGACTAAACAACTTTTTTTTTTCATCATTCCAACGCTTTAAATATTTGTTTTTGAATATTGTGTTACAGGAATATGTAGATTGCGGGTTTTGCCGGTTCTTTCGTCGCGTACACATTTAGTGATTCTGCGTGCTTCATGATGATTGACAATCTCTGACAGGCGGAAAACATTTCTGTCGACGAATTTGTCGCCCCAGGCTGAGAAGCGTGTCTTTCTTTGTATTGCGTGTATAGAGGCTGCTAATGTATTCATTATTTTATTACAGAGGCTGTGATTTGCATGCTGATGATCGACAGTCTCTGACAGGCGGAAACCTCTTCTGTCGACAATTATTGTCGCCCCAGGCTGACATGCAACAGTCCATCTTGAATTTCGGAGGCCCTGTATACAGCATTCCCTAGCTACAACTTCCTATGTGCAGCATTCGTGTTTCTTATATTTTCCTGCATCTTTATGGCTGACGTACGCAAGAAACTCAGTCCGTGTGCCTTGTACAAGTGGCGCATCGACCCTTTCATCTTGCAACACTGGCTTACACAGCATATTCGCGGCAGCACGCTTCGCCTACATGGCTCTTCCTACAGCTTGCTACCGATACATGCTGTGATAATTCATCACGAAACAGCACCGCTATAAGGATGATTCCACGACGCTTGGCTTCCGAAGGCATCTCTTGTGGAAACCATTTTAAACCAGTTATCCCTGTCTGATGG
>NW_013570498.1:4764-8852 GCF_000499745.2 Eimeria mitis | reverse complement strand
ATATATATATATATATATATATATATATATATATATATATATATATATATATATATATATATATAGAATAAGAATAAAAAAGACAAAAACAAAACAAAAAAAAACAAAACAAAACAAAGACAAATTGAATATAGTATGAGGAAAACTTACGAGACTTTAGTTTCGAGTTGTTCTGCATTTTTTTTTATAACTTCTTTTTTTCCTCTTTTCTTTTTTGTTCTAATTGAGGTGTACATACACCCCAACTCGCTCCAGTGTCTCCCCCCTGAAGAAGCTGCAGATACACCGCAGCAGCCGTCATCCAGCCCAGTGAAGACGCTGCTGGGGCCGTGCAACGCAGCCAGCCGGGGCTGCTGCAGCAGCTCCTGCTGCAGCTGCTGCTGCTGCTGGTGCTGCTGCTGCTGCTGCTGCAGATGATACAGGTGAAGGCGAGGCGGAGGCGACCGCCATGATGCTTGTGCAGCTTCGGTGTCTGCAGAGGGTGATGCGTTTGAATCCCTCAGCAGCAGTTGCTGCTGCGTAGGGAGAAGCTGCCGCTGCTGCTGCTGCTGCTGCTGCTGCTGCTGCTGCTGCAGCTGCAGCGGGGGAAGAAGCGGTGCATGCAGAGGTTTGTAGTGAGGAATATGAGGAGAAATAAGCCGCTGAGAAAGCAGGCGACTGCAGCCGATGCTGCACATCTCCTGAAACTTGAACGAAGCGGCGGCGGGGGGGGCGGCCAGATCCGCGAAATTTTTGGCTAAAAAAAGCAGAAACTCGCCATTAAATAAATTTAAATTTATTTTTAAAAGTATTTAGAGCTGAGAAAAGAGGAAACCACGATACTGTTCGGGTCGTTGCTGGCAGCGGCAGTCTCGATGTCTGAATACAGGTACAGAAAGGAGGAAAGCGAGAGTTTCAACTTCAGCAGGAATCAGAAATATGAAATATAATTCAAATTTCTGAGGATCGCAAAAATCTAATCATAAAAACCTGCGAAACTTTTCTGCTTTCCGAAGCACAGAACCGCTGATGATGAAGTCGGCGGGGGTGAGTGAACTCTGCGGTGTACATGCAGCTCGTCATGAACCTCTGCAAGAGTGAAACCTAAGCGATTTGCTTAATTTTTTCTCTTTTTTGACAGTAAAAAGCTCATTGATGAAGTAATATTACAATAAAAATACTAACGATCGCTTGTTTTTTCATGAAAACTCCACTTTTGCAGTTCGTCGCCGCGTCGGGGCTTGCTGCACTGGTGGAGTTTTTGGCTTTTTTTTTGTGTTTCTGTCGATTCTTCTTCTAAAAAGATGACATAAATCAATAGAAGATGATCATATGCATGGAGATCTGCACTCATTTCTGTCGCTTTCTCTCTTTTCTGCAGCATTTCCGCTTCACCTCCGCCGCAGCTGTTCTTCGTCTGACTGGCATCCCGCCCAGTTCATGATCTCGTCGATGGATACACCTGAAACTGCTGCGATGAAACTGCATTTTCACTGTCAATAGACTTGCAAAAGTGAGGCATTTGACCCCGTCCACCTCGTCTCTTGGTTTTATTTTTTGTGTATATGTTATTTCTCTCGCTGCTCCTTGAATCTGTCTGTTCTTCTTCCTGTAAACAAAGTAGCAGATTCCTTCTCAGGTGTATATACAGCTCATGCTGACACCAGCAAGCTATCTGTATTTTCACTGTTGCAGCAAGATGAGCAGCTGAACGCCGGCAGCAAATCCTCTCCCCCCATGTCCGCATCTGAGGCCAGCAACGGGGCCCAAGAGGCCCCAGAAGCTGCTGCTGCTCCTGCTCCTGCTGCTGCTGCTGCTGCTGCTGTTGCTGACCCGGTGCCGCGGCGACGTGGCCGGGGGCGCCCCCCTTCTGCTTGTGCTGCAGCACGAGCGCGGAGAGGCGCTTCTGCTGCTGCAGCAGCAGCTGCTGCAGCAGCTTCCATTGCTTCTTCTGCATGCAGCGGCGGTGACAGCAGCAGCAGCAGCAGCAGCAGCAGATTTGAATCGTCTGTCTTGCCGCATGCAGCAGATGGGGCGTTGCTGCCTGCTGCTGATGCAGCAGCAGAAGCAGCAGCAGCACTTTCTTCTGTCTCCAATACAAAAACAAATGAAGAAAGAGATATATACGCGGGTGTACATACAGCTGAAAACAGAAAAAGCAGAGGCAGAGGCAGAGGCAGAGGAAGGGGGAGAGGCAGAGGCAGAGGAGCCAGGCAGCAGCAGCGGTATTTGCGGTGTACAGACAGCAGAGAAGAAGAAGAAACAGAAAAAGAAGAAATAGAAAAAGAAAAAGAAATAAAAAAAGAAAAAGAAAAAGAAAAAGAAAAAGAAAACGAAGAAGAAACAACGAGGAGAAAGTTGGATTGGCTGCTGCAAGAAATCGACTTTTGCTGCTCAGCCCCCAAAAAACAAAAAACAAATGCAGACACACACAACAGCAGCAGCAGCAGCAGCAGCAGCAACAGCAGCAGCAGCAGCAGCAGCAGCAGTAGCGGGAGTAGCAGCAGTGCAGCTGTCCAGGCACTGCATGCGTTGCTGCATCCGTCTGCTGCTGCTGCAGCAGTTGCAGCAGGAATGAGCATTGCTGCTGTATTGAAGGCAGCAGCAGCAGCAGCAACAGCAGCAACAACAGCAGCAGCAGCAGCAACAGCAGCAGCAGATGGACGGGAGAAGGAAGCAGCAACTTCTGCTGCTGATTCGCCGCTGCTGCTGCATGCGCTCTATCGCAATACTTACGAGGGCAGCTTCCTCGCTGGCCTCAGCAGAGGAAAGCAGCAGCAGCAGCAGCAGCAGCAGCAGCAGCAGCAACAGCAGCAGCAGCAGTATGAAGAAGTAAGTTTGGGGCTTGATCTGCATGCGGTGCTGCAGCAGCTGTCGCTCTTCCCTCTGCCCGTTTTGCTGCTGAAATCACCCAATGCTCATACTAAACTGAAGCAGCAGCAGCAGCAGCAGCAGCAGCAGCAGCAGCAGCAGCAGCAACAGCAGCAGCAGTGTTGCTGCTGCAGCGTTCACATCGTTAGGCCTCTGAGCTCTTCTTCCCGATCTGTTTCTACAGCTTGCTGCTGCGGCGGCAGCGGCAGCAGCAACAGCAACAGCAACAGCAACAGCAGCAACAGCAGCAGCAACAGCAGCAGCAGCAGCAGCAACAGCAGCAGCAGCAGCAGCAGCAGCAGCAGCAAATCAGGTAGGGAGACGGATGGCGATGAGCTGTTAAATGTGGGCGGAAATGTCGTCGCCTTAGCCGCCTCAGAATATATAGCAATCACAAACTGCAGCAGCAGCAGCAGCAGCAGCTGCAGCAGCAGCAGCAGCGACAGCAGCAGCAGCAGCAGCGACAGGAGCAGCAGCGACAGCAGCAGCAGCAGCAGCAGTATTCCTGTTGCTGCTGGAGGGGATTGCTTCGTGGTGCTCGCAGTTGCTGTGGCTGCGCAGCCCTCAGCAGCAGCAGCAGCAACAGCAGCAGCACCAGCAACAGCAGCAGCAGCAGCAGCAGCAACAGCAGCAGCAGCAACAGAAGGAGCTGGGGGTTTGCTGCAGCTGTGGAGAATTTCAATCGGCCAATCGACGCATTCCTCACTCAGGATACTCATACACACACCCGTAAGATACTTGCATGCATGCATGCATGCATGCATACGTGCATGCATGCATGCATGCATGCATGCATGCAAGTGTATGCATGCATGCAAGTGTATGCATGCATGCATGCAAGTGTATGCATGCATGCAAGTATAAGCATCCAAGTGTATGCATGCATGCAAGTATATGTATCCAAGTGTATGCATGCATGCAAGTGTATGTATGCATGCAAGTATATGCATGCATGCATGCATGCAAGTGTATGCATGCATGCATGCATGCAGTTCTTAGATTTATTGGCATAAATGCAGCTGCATGAAAATTGGGGCTGCATGCACGCTGCTGCTGAGGTTGCTGCTGCAGCAGCTTTTGCTGCAGTAGTTTGCTGCTGCTGCTGCAGTAGTTTGCTGCTGCTGCAGTCTGCATGCATGCATGCATGCATGCATGTTGATATTTATTTTATGTTTTATTTACGTGTGTATACACCCCAGACCCATTGATTTATTTATCTTTTTTTATTTTATATATTT
>NW_013570498.1:2718-4461 GCF_000499745.2 Eimeria mitis | reverse complement strand
TTGCTGCTGGCTGCTGCTGGGGACGGCAGCATCTGCATCTGGTCGGTCCCTCTCAGCCCCTTCCTGCTGCAGCAGCAGCAGCAGCAGCAGCAGCAGCAGCAGGTGCAGGTGCAGGTGCAGCAGCAGCAGCAGTTGCTGCTGATGCATGATACCCGTCGGTAAGCAGCAAACAGGAGAAAACCCTAAACCCTAAACCCTAGACCGTAGGCAGAACGAAGAGAATTAGGGTTTAGGGTTTAGAGTTTAGGGTTTAGGGTTTAGGGTTTAGGGTTTAGGGTTTAGGGTTTAGGTTCAGCAGCAGTTGCTGCAGTGTATAAAAGGAGAAGCAATCAGACCATGAGGAGACAACACCAACACCTCTGTGTTTCCTGTTGTTTGCTGCTGCTGCTGCTGCTGCTGCTGCTGCTGCTGGTGCTGCTGCTGGTGCTGCTGCTGTTGCTGCTGCTGCTGCTGCTGCTGCAGCTGTTGCATGCTGCCGCCTGTGTGGCGGTACGCCTCGACTTTTGTTCGTTTTTTTTGCTGCGCAGCAGCGCCTGCTGCAGCAGCAACAGCAGCAGGATCAGCAGCAGCAGCAGCAGCAGCAGCAGNCAGCAGCAGCAGCAGCAGCAGCAGCAGATGCAGCAGCAGCAGGGGAAGGAGCAATAGCAGCAGCAGCAGCAGCAGCAGCAGCAGCAGAAGCACCTGTTATTGTCGTTGCAGGCGGCAGCGGAGGCAACTTATACATTTTTTCGTTTTTTGTTGAGGCATGCAAATGCTGCAGCAGCAGCAGCAGCAGCAGCAGCAGGAGCAGCAGCAGCAGCAGCAGCAGCGGGGAGGTGGATATGTGTTGCATGCATTGCCGGGGCGTGCTGCTGCAGCTGAGTTGTAATGTATCTGTGGTTGCTGTTGCTGCTGCTGCATGCGAGCTGCGTTGCTGCTGTTTTTTTCCTGCCGCTGGCAGCAGGTTGTTTGCTGTTGCTGCTCGATGCAGCAGCAGCAGAAGCAGCAGCTTGCTGCTGCTGGAGCTGCGTGGTGCAGCAGGAGGTGTTGCTGCTGCTGCATGCGGTACCCAGGGGGCTTGTTCTGCTGCGCAGCAGCAGCAATGTGCAGCAGCAGCAGCAGCAGCAGCAGCTCTCCCTCTTATTGAACTAAACTGCTGCTGCTGCAGAGAAAGGCAAATAAACGATCTATCTTGGGGTGTATGGGGACGTTTCATTTTGGGGTGTACAGAGAACATGTTGCTGCTTAATATAAATAAATTTATTTTATATTTATTTTCTCTCGCAGATATAAATAATATAAATTATATAAATTATATAAATAATATAAATAAAATAAATAAAATAAATAATTTTTATAGTCTATGCATGCACTCCTTACCCTATAAGGATCTCTGCTGCTGGGGCTGTGCTGCTGCAGCAGNGCAGCAGTAGATGCAACAGTAGATGCAACAGTAGATGCAGCAGCAGCAGCAGCAGCAGCAGCAGCAGCAGCAGCAGTACATGCATTTTATTTTCTTCTATTTATATATTCTTCTTTTTATTTATTTATTTATTATTTTTATTTTTTTATTTTTATTTTTATTTTTATTTTTTTTTTGTGTTTAGGTTGGTTGAGGGGTCACCCGAAGCAAACAAAAATAATTTTCGTTGCTGCCGCTGGCGCTACACAACAGAGGCGGAGCATCAGCATGTTGCTGCTGCTGCTGCTGCTGATGGTGGTACTCCAGCAGCAGCAGCAGCAACACCAAAAGCAGCAGCAGCA
>NW_013570498.1:2474-2618 GCF_000499745.2 Eimeria mitis | reverse complement strand
AGCAAAAGAAACTGCAGCAGGAGACGCAGCAGCAGCAGGAGAGCCAGCAGCAGAAGCAGCAACAGCAACAGCAACAGCAGCAGCAGCAGCAACACCAAAAGCAGCAGCAGCAGCAGCAGCAACAGCAGCAGCAGCAGCAGCAGC
>NW_013570498.1:2220-2374 GCF_000499745.2 Eimeria mitis | reverse complement strand
AGCAGAAGCAGAAGCAGCAGCAGCAGCAGCAGCTGCTGCTGCTGCTGCAGCGGCAGACGAAGGAGAAATAACAGCAGCTGCTGGTGCTGCTGCTGCTGCTGATGGTGGTACTCCAGCAGCAGCAGCAGCAACACCAAAAGCAGCAGCAGCAGCA
>NW_013570498.1:598-1164 GCF_000499745.2 Eimeria mitis | reverse complement strand
GTTGCATAGAGCCGCCTCAATCAAATTATTTTTTGTTTTCTCCTTTTGTTGTTTACGGGGGTGCTGCTGGCCTTCTTCATATAAAAAAAATTTATTATTAAAAAATAAATAAATAAATAAATAAATAAATAAATAAATAAATAAATAAATAAATAAATAAATAAATAAATAAACGAGAAGAGAGGAGGAGAAGGTAAAGGAAAACAAAAAAAAAGAAAAAAAATAAAAAAATAAAAAAACAAAAATTTTTTTAAAAAATATTTAATAAAACAAAAATAAATAAATATACAAAAAAAAAGAAAATAAATAAATAAATAAATAAACAATAAAACAAAACAATATGTAAAATAAAAAAAGAAACAAACAAAGAGAAGAGCGATGATGCCTCTCTTCTCTTTTGTTTTTTTGTTTTTTTCTTTTTTTTTTTATTTTCTGTCTGCATACAAAAAAATTAATTTGATTTATTTAAACTGTAACCATAGACAGCAGCAGCAGAAGTAGCAGCAGCAGCAGCAGTAGCAGCAGCAGCAGCAGCAGTAGCAGCAGCAGCAGCAGCAGCAGCAGCA
>NW_013570498.1:325-498 GCF_000499745.2 Eimeria mitis | reverse complement strand
CAATTAATTTGATTTATTTAAACTGTAACCATAGACAGCAGCAGCAGAAGTAGCAGCAGCAGCAGCAGCAACAGTAGCAGCAGCAGCAGCAGCAGCAGTAGCAGCAGCAGCAGCAGCAGCAGTATCAGCAGCAGCAGCAGCAGTAGCAGCAGTAGCAGCAGCAGCAGCAGCAG
>NW_013570498.1:0-302 GCF_000499745.2 Eimeria mitis | reverse complement strand
CAGCAGTAGCAGCAGCAGCAGCAGCACCTGCAGCAGCAGCACCAGCACCAGCAGCAGTAAAGAAATAAATAAACAAATATATAAAATAAAGTTTATTTACAGTTATATTGTTGTTTATGATACTAATATAATAGCATCTGGAACTGAGACAACCAGCAGCAGCAGCTGCTGCAGCAGCAGCACCTGCAGCAGCAGCAGCAGCAGCTGCTGCAGCAGCAGCAGCAGTAGCTTCTGCTGCTGCAGGTATAAGTATATTTATTTATTTATGTTTATAATATATATATATATATATATATATATGT
>NW_013570497.1:5934-6236 GCF_000499745.2 Eimeria mitis | reverse complement strand
TTTTTTTTTTTTTTTTTTTTCTTTTTTTTTTTTGTTTCTTTTGTTGTTGTTTGTGTTGTTGTTTGTTTTTATTTGTTTTTATTTTTTTATTTTTTTATTTTTTTGTTTTTTTGTTTTTTTGTTTTTGGTGTTCTGTGTTTGTTGGTGGAGGTAAGGAGACAGCTAGGACGCTGCACTTTGCTTTCTTTTTTCTTTTCTTTTTTCTTTCTTTATTATTTATTTATTTTATTTATTTATTTATTTTATTTATTTATTTATTTTATTTATTTATTTATTTTCTTTTTATTATTTATAATAATTAA
>NW_013570497.1:5647-5889 GCF_000499745.2 Eimeria mitis | reverse complement strand
TTTTTTTTTTTTTTTTGCGTCTTTTGCTGCTCCTAATACCTCATTTTTTCCCGCATCTCCTGCTGCTGCTGCTGCTGCTGCTGTTGCTGTTGCTGCTGCTGCTGCTGCTGCTGCTGTTTAGGGTTATTTAAATGGAGTTCTTGCTGTTTCTCGTGCTTTTGGTGGTTTTAGTCTGACCACTGGTGACAAGCTGAAGGGCCTCAGCTCAGAACCAGATATCTCCTTTCATCATATCAGAAAAG
>NW_013570497.1:2517-5111 GCF_000499745.2 Eimeria mitis | reverse complement strand
AAAAAAAAAAATAAATATTTGTGTGTGTGTGTGTGTGTGTGTGTATAGAGGATGAGTTTTTGTTGCTGGGTTGCGACGGTGTGTTTGACGTTTTGCCTTCACAAGAATGTGTGTCTTTTGTGCGCTCGCGGCTGCGTGATGGTGCTGCTGCTGCTGCAGCAGCAGAGCAGCTAGCTGAGCTGGCGCTGCAGCGGTATTCTTTAGATAATATATCTGTTGTTGTTGTGGTTCTACAGTCTCCTCATGCTGCTACACCTGCTGCTGCTGCTGCTGCTGCTGCTGCTGCTGCAGCAGCAGCAGCAGCAGCAGATAAAGATATGTGGATACAGGATTATTCTTATGCTGATGAACCTTATTTGCTGCTCAGACAAAATAGCAATACCAGCAGCAGCAGCAGCAGCAGCAGCAACAGCAACCATCAGCAGCAGCAGCAACAGCAGCAGCAGCAACAGCAGCAGCAGCAAAAACCCACAAGACCCAAATTCGATTTCTCTATACTTAAAGCCATGCTGTAATCAACTGCAGCAGCAGCAGCAGCAGCAGCAACAGCAGCAACAGCAGCAGCAACAGCAGCAGCAGCAGCAACAGCAGCAGCAGCAGCAGCATGTACACCTTTTGATGCTGCTTTTTCTGCCTCCGCATCTACAGGAGGGCAGCAGCTGTTGCTGCTGCAGCAGCAGCAGCAACAGCAGAAGCAACAGCAGCAGCAACAGCAGCAGCATGAATAACGGCAAGAACAACAACAGCAGCAACAGCAGCAACAGCAGCAGCAACAACAGCGGCAACAGCAGCAACAGCAGCAGCAGCAGCCGCAGCAACAGCAGCAGCAGCAACAGCAGCGGCAGTACTATTGGTCGAGTCGCCCGCTTTTACTGGAGCAGCAGATGGATTGCTTTCTGCTGCTGCTGCAGCAGCAGCAGCAGCAACAGCAGCATCAGCAGCAGCAGCAGCAGCAACAGCAGCAGCCTTTATACGTGCGGATGCTGCTGCTGGATTAACATAGGCATTAAGGCCACAGTCGCTTCAGCAGCAGCAGCAGCAACAGCAGCAGCAGCTGCAGCAGCAGCAGCAGCAACAGCTGCAGCAGCAGCAGCAGTAGCAGCAATAGCCACAGCTGCGGCTGCGAGAGGAAACTGCAGTAGTTGCTGCTGCTGCTGCAGTGGCAGCACCGGCTGCTGCTGCTGCTGCAACAGCAGCAGCAGCAGCAGCTGCTGCAGCAGCAGCAGCAGCAGCAGCAGCAGCAGCAGCAGCAACTGCTGCACTTAGTTTGTCTTCCTCGTTTTAGGTGTATATAAAGAGTTGTTGTGTTACACACAAAGAAAAAGAAACAAAGAAAAAGAGAAAAAAAGAAAAATAAAGATAGAGAAATAAAAAAAGAGATAGAGAAAGAGATAGAGATAGAGAGAAAGAAAGAGACAGAGAGAAAGAGAAAGAGAGAGAAAGAAAGAGAGAGATAGAGAGAAAGATAGAGATAGAGATAGAGAGAAAGAGATATAAATAAAGAAAGAGATAGATAGATAGAAAGAGATAGAGAGAAAGAAAGAGAAAGATAGATAGAGAGAAAGAAAGAGATAGAGAGAAAGAAAGAGACAAAGAGATAGAGAGAAAGATAGAGAGAGACATAGAGAGAAAGAAAGAGACAAAGATAGATAAAGAGACAGAAAGAAAGAAATAGATAGAGATAGAGATAGATAGAGAGAAAAAAATAAAGAGAAAGAAAAAAACAAAAATAAAGAGACAGACAGAAAGAGATATAAAGAGATAGACAGAAAGATATAGAGATAGAGACAAAAAGATAGAGAGAAAGATAGAGAGAGAAAGAAAGAAAAATAAAGAAAAAGAAAAAGAAAAAAAGAAACAAACAAAAAAAGAAAAAAAGAAACAAAAAAGAAAAAAAAGAAAAAAAAAAAAAAAAAAAAAANAAAAAAAAAAAAAAAAAAAAAAAAAAAAAAAAAAAAAAAAAAAAAAAAAAAAAAAAAAAAAAAATATATAAAGACAGACAAAGGGAAGGAGCAGGGGCTGAGGAGAGCGATAGATAGACAGAAGCAGAGACAGAGAAAGAATAAAAAAATAAATAAAAAAACAAAAAAAAAGAAAAAAAAAAGAAAAAAACAAAACAAACAGCAGCTTCTGTATTACTAATATACAGCTAGCCAGGAGCTAGACACCTGCACAGTCCATCGACACCACATCGTTACAGCTAGCTAGCTGTTTCTAGCTAGCTAGCTAGCTAGCTAGCTAGCTAGCTAGCTAGCTAGCTGGCTGGCTGGCTAGCTAGCTAGCTAGATGGTTAGATATATAAAGGGGTGGCTAGCTAGCTATCTAGCTCGTTATGTATCTATATAGAGAGAGACAGATAAACAACTAGATAGAACGAATGTATAAGTACCTAGCTAGCTAGCTAGCTAGCTATGTAGTGGCTAGCTAGCTAGCTAGCTAGCTAGCCAGCTAGCTAGCTAGCTAGCTAGCTAAGCACTTAGATATACAGAGGTGTATAGACAGTGGTGTGTGTTTGTTTGTGTGTAACTATTACACATTGTACTAATATATATATATATATATATATATATATATATATATATATATATATATAT
>NW_013570497.1:0-2469 GCF_000499745.2 Eimeria mitis | reverse complement strand
CATATATATATATATACATATATTTTTATTTATTTATTTTTTTTTATATATAGAATATATATATTATATATTTATAAATAAATATAATTAGTTTTATATGCTTAGTTGAGGTGTACAGGCAGCTCTGAAGCCCCAAGGCCCCACCGCATGCAGCGCATGCATGCAGAGAAAGTTTTTGGGGGAAAAGTTTAATAAAAATAAATAAATTTATTTTTTATTTAAAATAATATAAAAAAAGAAACAAAAGGAGGGGTTCTAGCAGCAGCAACAGCAGCAGCAACAGCAGCAGCAGCAGCAGCAGCAGCAGCAGCAGCAGCAACAGCAGCAGCAGGCTTCTGCTGCTTCTGTTGTTTTCTTTTGTGAGATATTTTATTATATTTGTTGTTTTTGTTTTTATAATTAATTAATAATGTTGGTTTGAGTGAATATATAATAACTGCTCTATAAACCCTAAACCCTAAACCCTAAACCCTAAACCCTAAACCCTAAACCCTCGATATATATATATAAACCCCACCGCAGCTCATTGCAGCGAATGGTATCAAACAAATTTCAGTTTTAGGGTTTCCCTGGGGCCAGCTCGGCCTCAGGCTTAGGGTCTAGGGTTTAGGGTTTAGGGTTTAGGGTTTAGGGTTTAGGGTTTAGGGTTTAGGGTTTGTGGCGATGGAGGGCCCCAAACCCGACAGCTTTATTAGCGGGTTTCCGCCCCCCCCATATTTCTGGATGGACTGCATGCACTCAGACTGCATCGAGCAGCAGCAGCAGCAGCAGCAGCAGCAGCAGCAGCAGCAACAGCAGCAGCAGCAGGAAGGCCATCCCCAACACCCCCACCACCACCACCACCACCACCACGACCATCACCAGAACCACCACCACCACCAGCACCAGCACCACCACCAGCACCACCAGCAGCAGCAGCAGCAGCAGCAGCAGCAGCAGCAGCAGCAGCAGCAGCAGCAGCAGGAGTTTTGCCGTCCCCCTCCTGTGTTCATCGATGAATATTTTAGTAGTTTTGGTTTTACTTATTCTTTATCTGCAGCTGAAATAGAGTTAGATAGAGATAGCTGCCTATACACCCCAACAGCAGAACCAAAGACAGAGTTTATTCGTTTGCTGCCTGTCTTTGTTGCTGCATGCATGCGCATGCTGCATCAGCTAGCTGCTGCTGATGGAGAATATAGTAATACACTCAGAAAAGCAATTAGGGTTTATAAAAACCTCCTATTTCTGCTGCTGCTGCTGCGGCAGCAGCAAGCGCAGCAGCAAATTATACACAGACTGCAGCAGCAACTAAAAAAAAGAAAACAAGCAGCAGATGCTATTCGCTATGAGCTCGCTCAGGCACTCAAAGACATGCAGCTAGCCGCGCAGCTAGCCAGCAGCAGCAGCAGCAGCAGCAGCAGCAGCAGCAGCAGCAGCAGCAGCGGCAGCAGCAGCAGCAGCAGCGATGCAGTGCAGCAAACTTAACTTCTTATTTTCTTTTAATTTTTTTTCGCTTCGAGGGGCATTCACACACTTCTGTTAGCAGCTATTAGACAGCAGCAGCAGCAACAGCAGCAGCAGCAGCAGCAGCAGCAGCAGCAGCAGCAGCAGCAGCAGCAGCAGCAACAGCAGCAGCAGGAGTAGGAGTAGCACCAGCAGCACATGCAGAAGCAAACACAGCAGCAGCAGCAGCACAGCTTTGGCCGTCTTCCTTAGACTTTCTTTACCTAGCTACACAGTTGGCTCATCGCCCAGCTAGCTAGCTAGCTAGCCAGCTAGCTAGCTAGCTAGCGTTTCTCTGAGCTCGCTAGCTAGCTAGCTAGCCATAGAAAAACAAAATTTGTGGTCGCCGCACTGGGCAGGTTGTGCCCTTCACTGGGGCAGATGATCTAGCTAGCTAGCTAGCTAGCTAGCTACGTGGATAGCTAGCTAAGTAGCTAGCTAGCTAGCCGTCTATCCGTCTAGCTAGCTAGCTAGCTAGCTAGCTAGCTGGGCAGCGCACTGGTAAGCTGCACTGGCTACATGTTAGCCGATTTGCCAGCCATATAGCTAGCTAGCCAGCCAGTTAACTAAACAGCTAGCTAGCTGTAGCTAGCTGTAGCTAGCTAGCTAGCTAGCTGGGTAGCTAGCTATATGAATAGATAGCTACATTGGTGTCCGTCTAGCTACCTATCTACCTCGCTATCTGGCTAGCTAGCTAGCTAGCTGGCTAGCTAGCCTGGCTGTATAACTGTCTAGCTAGCTGTCTAGCTGTCTAACTAGCTGTCTAGCTAGCTGTCTAGCTGTCTAGCTAGCTAGCCTGGCTAGCCAGCTGGCTAGCTAGCTAGCTGTCTAGCTAGCTGGCTAGCTAGCTGGCTGGCTAGCTAGCCAGGTTTACAGGGAGACGATGGCTGGTATTGGTTGCATCACATGATGCTGCATCTCTTCTTCTTCTGCAGCAAACAAAAAACACAAAAAAACACAAAGTACCTTCAGCTGCTGTGCTGC
>NW_013570496.1:25324-27269 GCF_000499745.2 Eimeria mitis | reverse complement strand
CTGACCTGTCACACACGTCACCACTCTTTCACTGCGTAGGAAGGAGATATCAGAAATGGGGACAAAGTTGTGTCAGCACCTCGTGTGTTTTGTGTTTTCCGAAGCCTGTTCTAACCCTGCGCTGCACCATGAAGATCAGCGAGCGCCTTCTTCATTGCCTGTTTAAACTGAGCAGACCTCGCTGATTCGAACAGCGTCCGGATTTGCAAGCACGTCTGTAAAATTGTGTCTGCATGTCCAGGTACCACGGCAGAGCTTTGACTGTCCCTGGCCAGTTCCTTTTCAGAGTCATACTTCTCCTTCAGAATTTCTACCTGACTCCACTCCGGTGTTTCTAGTTTATATATGAATACACCCTTTAGCGTTTCATCATACGACTCAAATTCCTTTGCTAATCTATTAAAATATTGCAATAGCTTCGACGGAGATGCTCCCTCTGTTCTCGTCCTCGCTAACTCCACCCTCAGGTTCGTCTTCACATCCAGTGCAGTGGATCCAAATCCCGGTTTATCGAGTTTGTACTTTGCTCCCTTCTTCGCCTTTTCGAGCATATCTTGCGCCTTCATCCAATGGTCCCTCGCCGTAGTGTCTATGTGCTGCCACCGCCCGGAGAAATACTGCTTCACAGCAGTCGCGACAGCGCTGTCAGGGTTTATAGCAGCCTCTCCTGACTCAGCAGTGCCGGCCTTTTTCTTGGTGGTTAGCATTTGCCGCAACACCTTGCTGGCAGATACGCCGGGTGCCTCTTCATATTTCCCGCTAATATCTGAATTCACAATCTGCAAGTAACGCCAGCACTCTTCGCCGTCGTCGATGGCAACTTCAGCAATTTTTGCCATGGCCTCATTCGCAGCGCTCGCCTCTTCCTTGGTGAGCGGATGGCGCTCCAGAGTTGCATGCAACTTGTTCTTTTGCACATCCAATAAGTATTTGAGCTTTTCGTTGAACAGCTTCGCGCTTTCGTACGCAGCGGAAACAGCAGTGTAGTCCTGCGCAGTATCCAGAGCTTGCAGAAACGCATCTTGCTGAACAAAGATATCTTGGACGGATTGTATATCTGCGTCTGTTATTCCAGAAGGTGGCATCCCCCCAGGTGCTCGGCGACTCTTTAACAATAGCATATGGAGTTTCCGAACCAACGTTGCATCCACCTCGAGCGGTATCCGGTTGACCTGAAGAATCCCTTTCATCCAAGTCTTTTGGAAATCTAGAATATCTTCTTTCAGTGCTTTGTCCAGCGCAGCCAAGCGCTCCACAGTTTCCATTCTAAACTTCATGGCAACGATGGCTGTGTAAATATCCACGAAAGTATACGGTTCGTACTCGTTTACGAATTGTGCTGACCTCAAGATCCTAAGCTGGTCATCATTCTCCTGTTTCAGAGTTACAGAGACATTTCTCAGCAAACCCAGAGTCTCTATAGATACCTTAACCGGCGTTGTATCTCGGCATTTCTCCAGTTGCTCCCACAAACGCTCGACATTCGTAAGAAAATGCCTCCCAGAGCAGCGCGCGTACATTTGCTCACCGTAAGGCTTTGCCATATTTACCAACTGCAATAGACCAATGCGGGACCCTTCAATGGATGAGTTTATTACATGGATGGCCTTATTCCGAATGCTTGGAAGGTTCGGATCGCTGCGACCCTCTGCAGTTTCGTATTCCCTTTCTGCCCTTTCAGCAGTTCGCAACTTCTTCTTTAATTCCTTGACAATATTTTGTGCCTCATCGCCTGGTAATTCATCTGCCATCCTGCTCGCAACGTCTACCAGACTGCTGACGAGGCTCCGCCGAGCCCTCAACCTTTGCATTTCCCCATCGACCGGGAACCCCGGGACAGGTGTGGGTTGTGGGATTTCGTGGGGCGGCACAGTGACGACTGCTGGAGGGACAGGAGGCTCCACATACGCCACTTCTGGCACGCCAGGCGCTGGACCTGGCGCTC
>NW_013570496.1:22760-25255 GCF_000499745.2 Eimeria mitis | reverse complement strand
TGTTGGAAAGGCTCTTCTTCTTCCACTTCCTCTTCCTCTTCAATACCTGGCTGCACCTGGGTAGGGGCCTCGGGAGGAGGCACCTCCTTCCGGAGAAAGTCCTTTCGAGTCCTCGAACGAGTTATCGGCCTCTCTATGAACTCTTCATCTGGTATTCCATCGCCACCAGGATCCTCTGGTTGTTTTTCAGGTGGAGCTTCAGCTGTTGGTTTAAGCCCCGGTATCGGCACGGGTATTTGTGGCATAGGCATTTGTGGCAGAGGTATTTCTTTCGGAGGTTCCTCTGGCGGCAAAACTACCTCCTCCAGTGGATATTCATCTTTTAGAACAGGCTTTTCTTCTGCTTCTTCTTCTTCTTCCCCTTCTTCTTCTTCTTCTTCCTCCTCTTCTTCTTCTTTTTCTGCCTTTTCTTTTTTCTCTTCTTCTTCTTCCTTTTCCTTTTCCTTATCTTTTTCTTTTCCTTCATCATCTTCTTCCGCTTCCTCTTCTTCGTCTTCTTCTTCTTCTTCTTCCTCTTCTTCTTCTTCTTCCTCCTCTTCTTCTTCTTCTTCTTCTGTGTCTTCTGCCTTTTCTTTTTCTGCTTTTTCTTTCTCTTTTTCTGCGTGTTCCTCGTCCTTTTCTTTTTCTTCTTCTACTTTTCCTTCTTCGCTTCCTGCTTCCTCTTTCGGTTGGGGTTCCCCTCGGGGGGGTTTAACTTCTTCTTCAACCTTCTTTTTGCGCTCTCTCTCTCTGCGAAGTATAATTGCCCTTATTAAGATTAAGAAAAGCACAATGAAAGCTATTATGTGGCCTCGATTCTTTGTAAGGAGTACCGTCGCCAGCTGGGTGCCGGTTGCTTCTTGCTGGGCAACCAGTTCTGCATATATTCTAGCCATCGTATCGCCTGGAACTCTTCTGGTGGTTTCCAACTCTGCATTCACCCCGGCGGCCTTCTTTCCTGATGCGCGTGATGAGTACACATATTGCTGCTCCAGAAGCCAGAGCGCAACAAATAACCAGAAATACCCGCGTAAGCCAGGCACATAAGACAACCGCTTCTTGCCCTTCATTTTCACAATGACGCCAGTCACCCGGAAGAGCATCCAACGCAGCAAACCCACGAGCACGTAGATCCCAATATACCCCTCCTAGGCTGCTCGCTTGTAGGGAGGTCGATTTGCTGAGGACCCCCAATACATTTCGAGAATAAATGAACGGTTCGGGAGCAGATCATTCAAAAATACTGCTATTTTTCAAGCGAACAACTCCGCCAAAATGAATAGAAAAGTGTAAGGAAGGAAGGGGGCAGCCGAAGAGCCAACTTGCAACCTGGCGATGTAGCTTGTGTGGGCCTCACGAAATTCTTTCTCAGAAGCTATTGACAGAGAAAACAACTGCTGATGGCCATTACAAACGAGAAGTAATTTGAGAGGGTTTGTTCTTAGACTCGAAACTTGTCAGTTCTCGAGTGCTGCATCTCTCGGGCTTACCGCTCACGACACGATCGCAGCCTCTGACGATCCCCGCGCTGCAGTTTGCTGAAGGTGTAGATCCAAGAAGTTCCCGCTTTGAAAACTTTCAAAAACCATTTGCTTGAATTTTAGTCGCTACGACAGCAAAATAAGTTGGTCCGTTCCTCAATATTCGCCGCGGTCTGCAGTTCCCTATTGTCTGGTGATGGTACGTGTATTTCTGCTTATGTACGAGAGGCCAACTGAAGAAAAACTAAGTGTTTAATAACTGCGTAGAGTGTTAGTAAATACATAAAATGGGGTCTTGGGCACCGATGAATTTGGGGTTGTCTTGCAGCAGGAGTTTCGGCACATTTGTAACGGTGCCTGTAGCATTAGCACAGGAGCCTTCATTTGGCCTTGGTAGGTTGCGTGTAGGCAAAGGCAAAGGCAAACGTTCTTAAAGTATATTCAGAGGTAAATCACGGAGAAAAGGAAACTGCGTTGAAGCTTCCGTGTGCGCGCGCGTGAGGCTGGCTGCATTGCCAAGCACGGGGAGCTGCGCTGCAACCTCATTTCAGGATGCCTCCTCCCCGCAGTACCCAGGCCCTGAGCTCAACGCTCAGACACTAGGCATGAGGACAGGGGAAGGAGGTCAGCTGCTTTGGGGAAACTCTTGCTTCAAGTCTTCACCTACATTGCAGCTCGCTTCTGCCCTTGATTAAAGCCAGAGAGTAAGCGCTATACTTGGTAGCACCGCATGTTTATCGGTTCAGGTGCGAGCACGGAGTCCAATCCCCACACGGGTGCCATCAAGCGTCGCTGAGAAAAAAAACGACGACAAACCAAAAATAGAACAGAAGAAAACAGAACCCATTTCCTTCTCTCGCACAGAACCGCTTTCAGTTTCAGGTGTTCCCTTCCAGAAAAGTGGAGACTGATTATAATTCCCTCACAGAGGTAGGGTGCGCGCACGGTCTAGGGTCTCACCAAGTAGCAACCAGCGCTATTGTTGTGCCCCATCCGCGGGAAAATGCATTCTCGCCGAAAACAATTCAGGAAGAG
>NW_013570496.1:21556-22660 GCF_000499745.2 Eimeria mitis | reverse complement strand
GCCTCCTGCTGTGCTGTCCCACGCGACATGATGGGCGCCTGGATGCAGAGGCCGTAGAGGAATTCCTTAGCTCCCTAGACATATACTTCTGCCTACAAAATGACCCAGAAGAACTCCAATTACATTTGGCCTCCTTCTTCTTAGAAGGGAATGCAGGGCGATTGTGGCTACGCTTAAGCAAAGGTTCTACATTCCCGGAGCGCATCAGGTCCATCTAGGCCTTCCAAGATGCGTTGCGTTGCAGGTTTGTCGCGAGGTCTGCAAGGGAGCAGACAATGGCAAAACTAAGAAAACTTAAGCAAGCGAAGCCGTCGATATAGCGTTACACTGAGAAATATCAGTCCTCAGTGAACCGAAGCCCTATGGTGGAGCCGGAGCTGCTCTATGATTGGTTTATAGCGGGGCTATCCTTCGGAGAGAGGTCATCACCTGCTGGGCTACGGAGGGGGAAATGAGTGGTGAAAGAGTGGACGTCGTTGAGATGATGGAGTATCTTCGAGGAAAAGAAAGAAAAAATCGCACTTCCACAGCCCTAGTCAAAAGGGAAGAAAACGGATCTGGGAATGGTGCTGATTTGGAGCCTATGGATATTAGACTGTGAAAGCCAGATCAACCAAAAGCGATGTTAGAAGCTGTAACTGACTGCAGTGAACCCAAAAGCTAGAAAGCAAGAAGGAGATGCCCAACGGCGTACTTGCTTCTTTTGCAATAAACAGGCTCACGTATTTCGAGATTGCCGCCTAAAGGAGAAGGTTACTGAACAATTGAAACCAGCGCTGCCAAGGGTACAAACAGAGCAAGCACGAAGCGTGCGTCGCAGTGATGGGGCCACACGAGATAACAGCAGCACCGGTAGATCCACCTCGAGTCAACTCAATGTCTGTACAAGTACGCATAAAAGGGCATGAGTTACTAATTCTGCTCGATATGGGATGAGAAGTGGATCTGATATCAGAAGCTGTAGCAAAAACGGCAGGTGGCGCCAGTGCGTCGAATTCACGTTGGTGAGGCATTTTTTGCAGATCCCAATTCATCCTGAGGGCAAGCACAAGACAGACGTCCACACCCGCACTCGCAAGCTGGTGTAAACTTGTATGCCATTTA
>NW_013570496.1:20702-21456 GCF_000499745.2 Eimeria mitis | reverse complement strand
CAATTCATCCTGAGGGCAAGCACAAGACAGACGTCCACACCCGCACTCGCAAGCTGGTGTAAACTTGTATACCATTTGGCCTCGTGAATGCGCCTGCTGAACTGCAGGGGTAGGTCAATCACCACGTCTTGGGACCAGTCACTGAGCGGTGGATGGTAATATAGATGGATGATGGGCTTGGGCTCAGCCGGATTGTGCAGGAGCACTTGCAGCACCTCCGGCGCCCGCTGCAACAGCTATATGAGAAGCAGTGGTTCGTTAAAGCACAGAGGTCCCCACTTTTCACCGAAACAATCAGTTTCCTAGTGTTTTATGTCTCTGCCGCAGCGGTTGGTTGAACCAGAGTTGGCTAAGATCGACGCAATCCAGAGGTCGCCGCTACCGCTATACACGCAGGCGGACGTTTAGAAGTTCCTGCGGCTCTCCTCATACTACCGCAATTTCACTCCTGGATTCGCTCTCATCGCTGCCCGTCTAACTGTCCTGCTTAAGAAGAACAGACAGTTCATTTGGACGGAGAACGATGATGAAGCCACCCGACGCCTGACCAGACACCTGACATCATCCCCAGTACTCGCGCTCCCTGATTTTGATAGACCCTCTTTCCTCACGGCCGATGCCACCGAAACCACAGTCCGGCTTATGCTCTCTCAGCAGGCTAACGGCTCGAAAATGCACCAAATAGTTGCCTGATACTCACACCGTCTCACCGTCTCACAGAGAGCGAGCAAAAGTATCCGGCCCGGGAAAAGGG
>NW_013570496.1:17567-20564 GCF_000499745.2 Eimeria mitis | reverse complement strand
GCCCGACTCACGCAGTACGACTTCACTGTCCAGTATATCAAGGGTATCACCAACGCGGTCGCTGACGCACTCTCCAGAGGCCCTACAGGTCAGGCACAATGTTCTGCAACTGCATTTTCCGTGATGAATCTCGTTGTATCTCCAAATTGCGACCTTCCTACTCCTTCGATACCCATGCGGTTGCGGTGATCCCTCTGCTCAACAATGGGAGACGGGTCAAGCACCACGCCATCGATGGCGTTCTCCAAACGAAGCGTGGTGTTCGTAGATTCTACGTTCCAGCCTGGCTAAGGACATTGTGCGGAAAATGCATGATCATGCTTTAGAAGGTCATGATAGAGTCAATACAGCGGTGACGTTCCTTGCAAGGTCCTTTTGGTAACCAAGGATGCGCCCTTCAGTCGAGGAATATGTCCTCTCTTTTCCAGACTGCGAACAACAGATGACCCGCAGCACCCTCAAACGCGGACTCCTGCAAAGCCTGCCTAGTCCTGAAAGGATCTGGACGGGCATTTCAATGGATTTCATTGTGGGCTTACGGCACTCCAGATGCCATGATATCATCTATGTCGTAGTTGATCCGCATAGCGAATACGCTCATTTTGTTCCCTGCTCGAGTACCGTCACAGCAGTAGGAACGGCTCAGCTATTCATTGATTATGTCTAAACGCTCCACGGGTTCGCCAAAATCATAATTAGCGACAGAGATCCGAAGTTCACTAGCGACTTCTGGCGCAGCCTCGTGCAACGGCTCAACGTTGACCACAACATGACTACCGCCAACCACCAGGAGGCAGATGCTCAGACTGAACGAACTAACCGCATCCTAGTTCAGTATTTGCGGCATTACACCCAACAGAACTCATCTAACTGGCTTGATATTCTTGCTCGTGTGGAATGGGTTTATAATACTACAGTCCACTCGTCATCACGTTGCCCCTCCGCTTCCTGGGTCTACACAGAAACTCTCCTAGCTGAACCAACGCTGCATCTTGCTGTAGTAGGCCAGCCCAGAATGAGCGCTGCCTCGCACTTTCGCACACAGGTCGCGGCAACGAGGGAGTGCATGCGAAAGGCACAGGAACGCCAAGCTATAAACTACGACAAAAGACGTTCAGTAGTAATTTTGACCCAGGCAACTTAGTTCTAGTGCATTAGCAAGCCCTACCTAGCGGGCATGAGGGCAACCAGCCCAAACCGGTCGCAACACGATGGGGTGGGCCTTTCGCTCTCTGCTCTCGGGTTAATCTATTCGCCTACATCGTTGCCTTATTCTCGACATGGAGATGTCATCACACAATCCCAGGCTCTGAGGCGAACTAATCCTTAGTTGTCCCTCCATATCCGGCCAGCACGCAAGTAGTGATATACATACAGCTTCACATTGGCCATGCTACATCCGATGGCCGTCGGCTGGCACACGTCTGCATGGACTTCAGCAAACGTACTAAAGACAAAACAATAAACGTGGAAAGGGGACGGGACAGTCACCATCCAGGGGGGCCGCTCGTTGTACTGCTGCGGCTACGGACCCGGCCGTTGTGCTTAAAGCGTCTCAGCGTCGTTTCCAGTTGTCGTAAGCTGTTCTCCAGACCGCATAATTCGGTCGGGAGCCGCCTTTGAAACGGTCATCCCAACTTAGGGAAGAAAATGGCCTGAATCGCTCTCACTACGCAGCTCCCATGAATGCATGAGCAGCGGTCAGGCCCCAAAGTGCAGGTACCTGCACCAGTATAAAAAAACGAAGCTGGAACCGGCAGAGGCGCCGAGCGAGCTACTCTTTGACGAAAGAAGAAGGATCACAACAGCGAAGGAAATTGTTCTTGAAGCCAATTACATGCATAAGCTAGCCGTTCTTCGTGACAGAGCAACTGTACCTTAATCGTAATTATGAGCTGCGTTGTGCATGTTCACGCTTTCAGTTACTGCTGTTGTTGACCATCAGATAAGCAGCCTAGCTCACGGTGTCCTGCTCATTTAACATAATATTCTCGTTTCATGCGGCGTCCGTTATGCTTGTGTGCAGGATCTGTAGCTTCTTGCCGCTGTGGCGCTGCTGCTGTTTTGCCCAGAGTGTAAAGTTTGCTTTCCGCCCCTATTCAAGGACAGAACCGAGTTGCAATGAAGCTAAGCATTTGAAGCAAGAGTTCCCCCCAAAACAGCTGACCCCCCGCCCCTGTCCCCAGGCATCCTGTTCTCTATAGCGTTAGTTTATGCAGCAAAAGCGAGGGTGTTTGTGCATGCATGCAAGGTTGCCTTGCAGCTGTCCTTGCAGCGAGGTGCGTTGCAACGCATGTTAGGCCTCTGCCAATGCGCCGGCCCCAGGCCCTCGGGTAGCTGGGCTCACACCGCTTGTGCCGCCTGTGAACTGGAGAGCTAGCTACAAACGTTCTCGAAAATATTTTCTCGAGCTTTCCGATTCTACTAAACCGCACGACCGTCCTCGAACACGATAGCGGATCCGCGTTAGGCATTGCCTGTCCGAAGCCAGCACAGGAAGATTCACTGGGCCTCAGTAGATTTCCGGAAAGCAAACACAAATGCTCAATAAGTGCCTATAGAGATAGTGCATGCAGCAAAAAGGTTTCTCTGTGTTTGCATGTGAGGCTGTTTTGCTTGTGAGGGGTTTTGCCGGGGATCTCAAGGTGTACCTAAATGATTTCAAGCTGAGACGTCGAAATTCTAACTCTAGAAACGTCTTGATGAAAACTACTTCATATTTTCTACAATGGAAACGAAAATAAGCAAAGACAACAAACGAGCCGGGAGCCGTTGGTGAGTACAACCAAATGCGAGACTGACAGCTAAGCATACTGGAGCGCTACCCTGATAGGCGTGCATGCCGACGAGCAACCTGGAAGTTAGTCACGATAAGAAACCTTTTTTGAGAAGCATAGTTTACTGTACGTTCGGCTACCGACACTAACGGATTGCCCGTGGATCGAGTCGTATGTTGCGCAATATCATTCATTTTCGTGTTACTGACGAATGCTGCCG
>NW_013570496.1:13275-17467 GCF_000499745.2 Eimeria mitis | reverse complement strand
GTCTCTATGCGCAATATCATTCATCTTCGTGTTACTTACTAATATTGCCGCTGTCTCTATAGGACAACTTGTACTACCAACCCATTGTACTACGCCGCGCTGCACTAGCACAGGCACAAACGGCACCATGGTTGTCCACGTACCGACAGACACAGGGAGATATTTTCTTTCAAGAGAACTGAGTTCCTTAAGAATAAGGTATGATGTACTTATAATGGATGAGCCAGTAGCTCACTGCATAGGCACCAGGATTTATCTATTGTAGCCAGGTAGGGAGTCACTTGTAGGAGCCAACCTGGACTTGACATGCTACACAATTTGCTCGCTGGCGCAGTTTCTGAGGCTACGTTTCGCCAATCAACGCAATCCTAAGAGAGTCATTCTGTAAACGACGAGCAGCAGGAATACATAACGCGGCAGCAGCACGACCAGCAGCAGCAGTAACAGCAGCATTAACAATAGCAGCAGCAGCAACAGAAATAGCAACAGCAAAAACAGCAGCGGCAGCAGCTGCTGCAGCAACAGGCAACAGCAGCAGCAACAGCTGCTGCAGCAACAGGCAACAGCAGCAGCAACAACAGTAGCAATAGGTCCAGCAGCAGCAGTGGAGACTGCAGAAGCAGCTTAGGAGAGGGGACAGTAGTATGAAGGCAAACAAAAGGAAAGAGACACACGAAAATAGACAAACAAGAAGAAAGAGACACACAAGAGGAAAGAGACAAACAAGAAGAAAGGAGACAAATAAAAAAGAAAAAGAAGAAAAATGCTGACGCTGATTCGCTTGTCGTCGTCTTATTTCTTCCTTCACCTCCTACGGTGTCACCGGCGAGCACCCCCATAAACCCTAGACCCTAAGCGCATGACCCTAGCCGACTGGTTATAGGAGTGCCATCTTGGTTTTCGGATCGAGTAGTGCTTAAGGGACCCCTGATGGCTCCCTCCAAGATCTCTTAAGGACCTCAAATGCCTTTGGTGGCACCCCTCATCATTTAGCGGCCCCTACGGCGCGCCGGGGGGCCACCCTCTGCCATTGGGGGCCCCTCTGTACCCCTATGGCGTTGGGTTGTTCCCTGTGGCATTTGGGGTCCCCCTTTGCACCATTGGAGGCTCCCTATACGCCCTTGGGGGTCCTCTGTTGCTGTGGGGGAGCCCTGTGACTCTGCGTGTGCTGGGACCCTAAGGCAGCAGTGGAGATTGCAGTCCCGCATCGAGGACTTATTGTGCTGCTGAAGAGGCCCCAAGGTCTGGACCTGATGCTGCAACGAAGGCCACCCCATGTCTCCTAAGAAGCAGCAGCAGCAGCAGCAGTTGTAGCAGCAGCAGCAGTTGTAGGAGCAGCAGCAGGCGCAGGAAGGTGTGCGACCCACAGCAAGAAGGCAAAACACATAAAGAGCCGCCAAAGGGCCCCTCAAAGGTGTTGCAATAGCTGCTTCTGCTGCTGCTGTTGTTGTTGATGCTGCTGCTCGCTGGGCAGAAGCAAGGCTAGACTGACCGAGCGGCAGGGAGGCCGACTCGCTACCCCTCCATAGCAGAAGGGCGGAAGGGGAAGGCGCTCCCGATTGAGGTGGTGATACTGCTGCTGGTGCTGCTGGTGCTGCTGCAGAAGGCCCTTCCCCTTTGAAATGGCTGCGGAGGTATTAGGGGGCAACGACCTGCCGTAGGAACGAAGGCACGAGTGAGCTGCTGCTGCAGCGCGGTGTAAACACAGACAGCCGCAAGCAGTAGCAACAGCAGCAAAAGGCGATAGATACACAACGGCATCTGCTGCAGCGGGTAGCATAGCCTTCCTCCTTCAAGCATGCGAGTACCTGGGTATGCATTTACGCGTCAGCCGCAGTGAGCTTATTCAACGCCCACATACTGCAGCGAGAAAGCCATCCATAGAAAAAGTTAGGACAAAACGGTAGCATTCTGCCAACACTGCAAAAACTGCAATGGAGCAGCGCCGGACTCGTAAATCCACTCGGCCGTTTGAGCGGAAAAAGCGACGAAATGTGAACTGCGCAAACAAAAGGCACCGAGAACTCTAATAATAAACAGCTACACATGGCTCGCGCGACGGCGCAGTGCTGCTGTGGGACCAAATCCACATCGGCGCAAAAAGTGCCTGAAGAGAAGCGTTGTCGACAGCCGAAAACTCTTACTAAGAGACGCCAAAAGGAGCGCGTAATTCGCCAGTGCACAGCAGGTTCAGACCCATATTGAATATTGCTTATAATGTTGCACTCAAAGCCAATGCTCATACGCATACACCACTGCCTGACCTGTCACAAAGCACCACTCTTTCACTGATTAGGACGGATATATCAGAAAAGTTGCGTCAGCGCCTCTCGAGTTTTCTGAAGCCTGTTCTAACCCTGTTCTGCACCATGAAGAACAGCGTACGGCTTCTCCATTGCCTGTTTAAGCTGAGCCGACCTCGCTGATTCGAACAGCGTCCGGATTTGCAAGCACGTCTGCAGAATTGTATCTGCATGTCCCGGCACCGCGGCAGAGCTTTGACTGTCCCTGGCGAGTGCCTTTTCAAAGTCAAACTTCTCCTTCAGAATTCCTATCTGACGCCACTCCGGTGCTTCTTGCTGGAGTGGAAACACGAATACAGCCTTTACCGTATCATCATACGACTCAAGTTCCTTTACTAATCTACTAAAATATCGCAGTAGCGTCGAGGGAATTGCTCCCTCTGTTCTCGTCCTCGCTATCTCCACCCTCAGGTTCGTCTTCGCATCCAGTGCAGTGGATCCAAATCCCTCCTTATCGAGTTTGTACTTTGCCCCTTTCTTCACCTTCTCGAGCATATCCTGCGCCCTTATCCAGTGGTCCCTCGCCGTAGTGTCTATGTGGCGCCACAGCTCGGAAAAATACTGCTTCACACCAGTCGCGACAGCGCTGTCAGGGTTTATAACAGCCTCTCCTGACTCAGCAGTGCCGGCCTTTTTCTTGGTTGTCAGCATTTGCAACAACGCCTTGCCAGTAGATACGCCGGGCCCCTCTTCATATTTCCCGCTAATCTCTGAATTCACAATCTGCAAGTAACGCCAACAATCTTCGCCTTCGTCGAGGGCAGTTTCAGCAAATCTCGTCATCGCCTCAGCCGCAGCGTTCGCCTCTTCCTTGGTGAGCGGCTGGCGCTCCAGGGTTGCATGCAACTTGTTCTTTTGCACATCCAATAAGTATTTGAGCTTTTCGTTGAACAGCTTCGCTCGTTCGTACGCAGCGGAAACACCCTCGTAGTCCTGCGCAGTCTCGAGAGCTTGCACATCCTCATGTTGCTGAGCAAACATCTCTCTGATGGATTGCATATCTATGTTCGTTATTCCAGAAGGTGACTGCCCCACAGGTGCTCGACGACTCCTTGACAATAGTAAATTTAGTTCCTGAATAAAATTTGCATCCACCTCCAGCGGTATCCGGTCGAGCTGAAGCATCCCCTTCATCCACACCTTTTGGAACACTAGAATATCTTCTTTCAGTGCTTTGTCCAGCGCAGCCAAGCGGTCCAACGTTCTCTTCTTGAAGTTCATGGCAGCAATGGCTGCGTAAATATCCACGAAAGCATGTGGTTTGTACTCGTCTACGAATTGTGCTGACCTCAAGATCCTAAGCTGGTCCTCATTCTCCTGTTTCAGAGTTATAGAGGTATTTGCCAGGAAACCCAGAGTACCTATAGAAGCCTTAACCGGTTCGCTATCCCAGCATTTCTCCAGGGGCTTCCGGAAGCGCTCGACATTCGTAAAAAAAAGCCTCTCAGAACAGTGCATAAACACTTGCTCACCGTGCGCTTTTGCCATATTTACCAGCTGCAGTAGACCATCGCGGGATCCCTCAATGGATGAGCTTATTACATCGATGGCCGTCTTCCGAATGCTTGGAAGATTCGGATCGCGGCGGCCCTCTGAAATATCGTATTCCCTTTCTGCCTTTTCAGCCGTTTGCAACTTCTTCTTCAATGCCTTAACAATCCTTTGTGCCTCATTGCCCGGTAATTCATCTACCATCCTGGTCGCAACGTCTACCAGACTGCTAAAGAGGCTCCGCCGAGCCCTCAACCTTTGCATTTCCCCATCTTCCAGGAACCAAGGGATAGGTGCGAGTTCTGGGATCTCGTGGGGCGGCACAGTGACGACTGCTGGAGGGACAGAAGGCTCCACATACGCAATTTCTGGCACGCCAGGCGCTAGAACTGGCACTG
>NW_013570496.1:12567-13175 GCF_000499745.2 Eimeria mitis | reverse complement strand
AACACTGCAAAAACTGCAATGGAGCAGCGCCGGACTCGTAAATCCACTCGGCCGTTTGAGCGGAAAAAGCAACGAAATGTGAACTGCGCAAACAAAAGGCACCGAGAACTCTAATAATAAATAGTTACACATGGCTCGCGCGACGGCGCAGTGCTGCTGTGGGACCAAATCCACATCGGCCCAAAAAGTGACTGAAGAGAAGCGTTGTCGACAGCCAAAAACTCTTACTAAGAGACGCCAACAGGAGCGCGTAATTCGCCAGTGCACAGCAGGTTCAGACCCATATTGAATATTACTTATAATGTTGCACTCAAAGCCAATGCTCAAACGCATACACCACTGCCTGACCTGTCACAAAAGCACCACTCTTTCACTGAGTAGCACGGATATATCAGAAGTGGGAACAAAGTTGCGTCAGCGCCTCTCGAGTTTTCTGAAGCCCGTTCTAACCCTGTTCTGCACCATGAAGAACAGCGTACGGCTTCTCCATTGCCTGTTTAAGCTGAGCAGACCTCGCTGATTCGAACAGCGCCCGGATTTGCAAGCACAACTGCAGAATTGTATCTGCATGTCCCGGCACCGCGGCAGAGCTTTGACTGTCCCTGGCC
>NW_013570496.1:12178-12353 GCF_000499745.2 Eimeria mitis | reverse complement strand
GTGCAGTGGATCCAAATCCCTCCTTATCGAGTTTGTACTTTGCCCCTTTCTTCACCTTCTCGAGCATATCTTGCGACCTTATCCAGTGGTCCTTCGCCGTAGTGTCTATGTGGCGCCACAGCTCGGAAAAATACTGCTTCACACGAGTCGCGATAGTGCTGTCAGGGTTTATAAT
>NW_013570496.1:11338-11998 GCF_000499745.2 Eimeria mitis | reverse complement strand
CATCGCCTCAGCCGCAGCGTTCGCCTCTTCCTTGGTGAGCGGCTGGCGCTCCAGGGTTGCATGCAACTTGCTCTTTTGCACATCCAATAAGTATTTGAGCTTTTGGTTGAACAGCTTCGCTCGTTCGTACGCAGCGGAAACACCATCGTAGTCCTGCGCAGTCTCGAGAGCTTGCACATCCTCATGTTGCTGAGCAAACATCTCTCTGATGGATTGCATATCTATGTCCGTTATTCCAGAAGGTGACAGCCCCACAGGTGCTTGACGGCTCCTTGACAATAGTAAATTTAGTTCCTGAATAAAATTTGCATCCACCTCCAGCGGTATCCGGTCGAGCTGAAGCATCCCCTTCATCCATACCTTTTGGAACACTAGAATATCTTCTTTCAGTGCTTTGTCCAGCGCAGCCAAGCGGTCCAACGTTTTCTTCCTGAAGTTCATGGCAGCAATGGCTGAGTAAATATCCACGAAAGCATGTGGTTTGTACTCGTCTACGAATTGTGCTGACCTCAAGATCAAAATCTGGTCCTCATTCTCCTGTTTCAGAGTTATAGAGGCATTTGCCAGGAAACCCAGAGTACCTATAGACGCCTTAACCGGTTCGCTAGCCCAGCATTTCTCCAGGGGCTTCCGGAAGCGCTCGACATTCGTAAAAAAAAT
>NW_013570496.1:10158-11014 GCF_000499745.2 Eimeria mitis | reverse complement strand
GTGCGAGTTCTGGGATCTCGTGGGGCGGCACAGTGACGACTGCTGGAGGGACAGAAGGCTCCACATACGCCACTTCTGGCACGCCAGGCGCTAAAACTGGCACTGGTTGTTCTGGAAGCTGCGGCCATGTAGGTGGTATTGTAGTAGGCTCTACAAGTGGTGGCTGAGGCGGTTGTTGGAAAGGCTCTTCTTCCACTTCCTCTTCCTCTTCAATACCTGGCTGCACCTGGGTAGGGGCCTCGGGAGGAGGCACCTTCTTCCGGACAAACTCCTTCCGAGTCCTCGAACGAGTTATCGGCCTCTCTATGAATTCTTCATCCGGTATTCCATCGCCACCAGGCTCCTCTGGTTGTTTTTCAGGTGGAACTTCCGCTTTTGGCTTACGTCTCGGTCTTGGCACGGGAATTTGTGGCATAGGCATTTGTGGCAAAGTTATTTCCTTCGGAGGTTCCTCTGGCGGCAAAACTACCGCTTCCGTTGAAGGTTCCTCTTCTAGGACAGGTTTTTCTTCCTCTTCTTCTTCTGCTTCTTTTCCTTCTTCCTCCTTCGCTTCGGGTTCCTCTCGGGGAGGTTTGCCTTCTTCTTCCGACTTCCTTTTGCGCTCTCTCTCCCTGCGAAGTACAATTGCCCTTATTAGGATTAAGAAAAGCACAACGAAGGCAACTACGTGGACTCGATTCCTTGCTAGAAACGCGGTCGCCAACTGGATATCCATCATTTCATGCTGGGCAACCAGTTCTGCATGTAATCTAGCCATCGTATCGCCCGCAACTCCTTTAGTGGATTCCAAGTCTGCGTCCTCCTCGGCGGCTTTTTTTCCCGATGCCCCTGATGAGTACACATTCTTCTGCTCCAG
>NW_013570496.1:8794-10058 GCF_000499745.2 Eimeria mitis | reverse complement strand
GGGCAACCAGTTCTGCATGTAATCTAGCCATCGTATCGCCCGCAACTCCTTTAGTGGATTCCAAGTCTGCATCATCCTCGGCGGCCTTTTTTCCTGATGCCCCTGATGAGTACACATTCTGCTGCTCTACAAGCCAGAGCGCCACAAACAACCAGAAACACCTGCGTAAGCCAGGCAGCTTAGACAACTGCTTTTTGCTCTTCATCCTCACAATGACGCCAGTCACCCGGACGAGCACCCAACGCAGCAAACCCACGAACGAGTAGATGCCACTTTACACGTCCTAGGCAGCTCGCTTGTTGGGAGGTCGATTTGCTGAGAACCCCCAATACATTTCGAGAATAAATGAACCGTTCGGGAGCAGATCGGGCAAAGATACTGCTATTTTTCAAGTGGAAGACTCCGCAAAAATGAACAGAGGATGATAAGGGAGGAAGGGGGCAACCGAAGAGCCAACCTGCAACCTGGCGATGTAGCTTGTGTGGGTCCCACGAAATTCTTACTCAGAAGCTATTGACAGAGAACACAAGTGCTGATGGCCATTACAAACAAGAAGTAATTTGACAGGATTTGTTCTTAGACTCGAAACTCGTGCGTTCTCGAGTGCTGCATATCTTTGGCTTCCAGCTCACGACGCGATCAGAGCCTCTGACGACTCCCGCGCTAGGGGTCCCGGAAGGTGTAGATCCAAGGAATCCCCCCGTTTAAGAGTTTCAAAATCACTTGCTTGAATTTTAGTCGCTACGAGAGCAAAATAACTTGCTCCGTTCCTCAGTATTCACCTCCGTCTGCGACTCCCCACTTCCCGCCGGTGGTACGTGTATTTCTGCTTACGTACGAGAGGCCCACTGACGAAAAACTAAGCGTTTAACGACTGTATAGAATGCTAATGCATGCATAAAGTCGGGTCTTCGGCTGGGGCGGTTGTGGGGTTCCCTTGCAGGGTGAGTTAACGTGTAGCATGAGTCAGCGCAGAAGCTTTCACTTCATTTTGGTACGCTGCGTGTAAACGCTTGCAAACGTTCTATAAGTACATTCAGAGGCAAGGCATGCAGCAAAGGAAGTTTCGGTGAAGCTTCATTGCGTGCACGCGTGCGGATGTGTAGCATCAGTTAGCGCAGAGTTAACGCAGGAACCTTCCGACAGTTCTGGCACGCTGCGTGTAAGAGCTTGCAAACGTTCTACAAGTTCGTTCAGAGGCAAAACATGCAGCAAAGGAAGCTTCGCTGAAGCTTCCTTACGTGCACGCGTGGTGCTGGCTTGA
>NW_013570496.1:8328-8565 GCF_000499745.2 Eimeria mitis | reverse complement strand
GGTGCGAGCCCGGGCCCGATCCCCACACGGGTGACATCAAGAATAGCTGAAAAACAAACGATCGCAAAAAATATATAAACTTTATTTTCTCCGTTTATTTATATCGAAATAAAAACCCATTTCCTTTATAGACGAAACCCATTTCAGTGTTCTCTTCGGCAAAATGGAGGTTGACTATGAGCCACTCGCAGAGGTGGGGTCGACGCACGGTCTGGAACCTCAGCAAGAGCGGAAGCA
>NW_013570496.1:7889-8228 GCF_000499745.2 Eimeria mitis | reverse complement strand
CCGCTTTTGGCTTACGTCTCGGTCTTGGCACGGGAATTTGTGGCATAGGCATTTGTGGCAAAGTTATTTCTTTCGGAGGTTCCTCTGGCGGGAAAACTACCGCTTCCGGTGAAGGTTCCTCTTCTAGGACAGGCTTTTCTTCCTCTTCTTCTTCTGCTTCTTTTCCTTCTTCCTCCTTCGCTTCCGGTTCCTCTCGGGGAGGTTTGCCTTCTTCTTCCGCCTTCCTTTTGCTCTCTTTCTCCCTGCGAAGTACAATTGCCCTTATTAAGATTAAGAAAAGCACAACGAAAGCAACTACGTGGACTCGATTCCTTGCAAGAAACGCGGTCGCCAACTGGG
>NW_013570496.1:6878-7734 GCF_000499745.2 Eimeria mitis | reverse complement strand
AGAGCGCCACAAACAACCAGAAACACCTGCGTAAGCCAGGCAGCTTAGACAACTGCTTTTTGCTCTTCATTCTCACAATGACGCCAGTCACCCGGACGAGCATCCAACGCAGCAAACCCGCGAACGAGTAGATGCCACTTTACACGTCCTAGGCAGCGCGCTTGTAGGGAGGTCGATCTGCTGAGAACCCCCGATACATTTCGAGAATAAATGAACCGTTCGGGAGCAGATCGGGCAAAGATACTGCTATTTTTCAAGTGGAAGACTCCGCAAAAATGAACAGAGGATGATAAGGGAGGAAGGGGGCAGCCGAAGAGCCAACCTGCAACCTGGCGATTTAGCTTGTGTGGGTCCCACGAAATTCTTTCACAGAAGCTATTGACAGAGAACACAACTGCTGATGGCCATTACAAACAAGAAGTAATTTGACAGGATTTGTTCTTAGACTCGAAATTCGTGCGTTTTCGAGTGCTGCATATCGTTGGCTTCCAGCTCACGACGCGATCAGAGCCTCTGACGACTCCCGCGCTAGGGGTCCCGGAAGGTGTAGATCCAAGGGATCCCCCCGTTTAAAAGTTTCAAGATCACTTGCTTCAATTTTAGTCTCTACGATAGCAAAATAAGTTGCTCCGTTCCTCAATATTCACCTCCGTCTGCGACTCGCCACTTCCCGGCGGTGGTACGTGTATTTCTGCTTACGTACGAGAGGCCCACTGACGAAAAACTAAGCGTTTAACAACTGTATAGAATGCTAATGCATGCATAAAGCCGGGTCTTCGGCTGGGGCGGTTGTGGGGTTCCCTTGCAGGGGGAATTGCCGTGTAGCATGAGTCAGCGCAGAAGCTTTCACTTCATT
>NW_013570496.1:4659-6778 GCF_000499745.2 Eimeria mitis | reverse complement strand
TTAGCGCAGAGTTAGCTCAGGAGCCTATCGACGGCTTTGGCATGCTGCGCGTAAGCGCCTGCAAACGTTACACAAGTTCGTTACGAGGCAGAGCATGCAGCAAAGGAAGCTTCCCTGGAGCTTCCTTTAGTGCACGCGTGGGGCTGGCTTGCTCTGCTAGCCGCAGCGGGGTGCGCTGCAACCCCATTTCGGGCTGCCTCCTCCCCGCGACACCCTGGCCCTGGGCTCAACGCCCAGGATGCCTAGGTACCGCGGAAGGAGGTCAGCTGCTTTTGGAAAACTCTTGCTTTAAGTCTTTGCCTTCATTGCGGCTCGTCTCTGCTCAGGTAAAGGCCAGAGAACTAGCTTTACACTTGGTAGCACCGCATGGTTCATCGGGGCAAGGTGCGAGCCCGGGTCCCACCCCCACACGGGTGACATCAAGCATAGCTGAAAAACAAACGACCAAGAAGAAAATATACAAAAAAAAATTTTTATTTTATCCGTTTATTTAGGTCGAAATAAAACCCATTTCCCTTGTAGACGGAACCTCTCCCAACTCCAGTGTTCCCTTCGGCAAGATGGAGGTCGACTATGAGCCACTAACGGAAGGGGGGTCGATGCACTGTCCTGAACTCCAGTAAGCGGAGGCCAGCTCCATTTCGGCATCCAATTCTGGAGAAAATGCATTCCCGCCAAAAACGATTCAAGAGGAGTGCCTCCGGCTGTGCCGTCCAACGCGATATGACGGGCGCCGCGATGTAGAGGCTTTGGAGGGGTTCCTCAATTCCCTAGACCTATACCTCCGCATTCAAAATGCCCCAGAAGACTTCCAACTCCTCCTGGCCTCTTCCTTGTTAGAAGGGGACGCACGGCGATGATGGCTACACTTATGCAACGGCTCCACGTTTCCGGAGCACATCAGGTCCATGCAGGCCTTCCGAGACGCGCTACGTTGCAGGTTTATCCCGATGTCCGCAAGGGAGCAGGCTATGGCGGAACTGAGAAAGCTTAAACAGGGAAAAATGTCAGTAGAGCGCTACATTGAGAAATACCAGTCCTTGGTGAACCGAAGTCCTATGGTGGCAGCGGAGCTCCACTACCAATGGTTTACAGCGGGGCTGGAACCCGTAGTGAGGCAAACAGTGACTGGCTGGGCCACGGACAGGGAAATGAGGGGCGAAAAAGTTGAACTTGCTGACATGATGGAATTCCTCCGCAGAATGGAAAAGGAAAACGCCACACCCACAGCCTTAGCTGAAAAGGAAGAAAACGGGCCTGGGAACAATCCCGATTTGGAACCAATGGATAATGGGGCTGTGAACACCAATCCAGCTAAACACGGGGCTAGAAGCGGCTACCGTCAGCAGACGGCGACCTCACCACCTAAAAAACACGACGGAGACTCTGAACGGCGTACCTGCATCTTCTGTAGTAAACCGGGTCACGTATTTCGAGATTTCCGGCTTATGAAAAGGGCTAGGGAACAATTGAGACCAAACCCCGAACAGCGCCGCCAAGGGAACAAACAGAGCAAGCAGGGAAACGCCCGGCCCCCTACGCAACGTGCGGCGCAGTGAAGGGGCCACCCGAGATAACGGTCGCACCTACAGACCCACCTCGAGTCAATTCAGTACTTGTACAAGCACGAATAAAGGGACAGGATTGATTGGCCCTACTCGATACGGGATGTGAAGTGAATATGATATCGGAAGCCGCAGCAAGGAGATGCAGCCTACCGGTCTACTCATCGGCGCAATCTCTGAGGCCACGCTTCGCAGATGGCAGGCAGGATACTAGAATCGGCAAAACTATGGGCGTAAAATGCTCCATCAGTACCAAAACCGGGCACATTCCTATGACTAGGGACTTCTACGTTGGACCTGTTCACCACGACATAATCCTACGCATGCCGCGGGTGACCCAGTGGAAGGCGCAAATGCGTTCCTCTGATTGTGCCATAGAGGTCATTCCGCCTGGAAGTGATGAGAGAGTGCACCTCTCAGCGCTCCCAACGGCATTTGCATCCTCTATGGTTCGAGGTGTGGAGACTGTGTCCGAAGAAAAAGGGAGCGACGAGGCTTCCCCACCGTGCAGAGGCACCGAAGAGAATAATGGAGGCACCCACGCACTCCGTCAT
>NW_013570496.1:3741-4567 GCF_000499745.2 Eimeria mitis | reverse complement strand
GTACTCAATAACAAAGAGCTACCGGCGGGCAGGCCACCCGCTGGACGCTCTATGCACCGCATCGAACTCGTCCCCGGATCAGCTCCAAGCTTTGTTCCACGGTACAGGCGACCCTCGCATCTGGAAGAGGAAATTGAGCGGCAGGCAGACGAACTTCTGGAAAAGGGCAAGGTTCAGCCGCCAACTAGCGCCTTTGGGCACAATCCCGTGCTGGCAAAGAAAAAGGACGGCAGGTGGCGCGTGTGCGTCGACTTCAAGTCCCTCAACAAGATTACAGTGAAGCAGAAGTTTCCGATGCCCAGAGTGGACGAAATCCTTGACCGCCTCCGGGGTTCAGCGGTATACTCAGCATTTGACTTCGCTGAGGCCTTCTTGCAGATCCCTATTCACCCTGAGAAAAGGCACAAAACGGCGTTCCACACAAGCACTCGCAAGCTGGAGTACACTTGTATGCCCTTTGGCCTCGTGAATGCACCTGCCGAACTGCAGCGGCAAGTCAATCACGACTTCCTGGGGCCAATTGCCGAGGGGTGGAGGGTGATATACATGGATGATGTGCTTGTGTTCAGCCGCAATGTGCAGGAGCACCTGCAGCACCTCCGGCGGGCGCTGCAGCTCCTACGTGAGAAGCAGTGGTTCGTGAAAGCACAGAAGTGTTCGTTTTTCATGCAAACAATCAGTTTCTTAGGCTTTCGTGTTTCTGCAGCAGGAGTCCAACCAAATACGGCTAAGATCGAGAAGATTCAGCGGTGGCCGCTACCGCTGTACACGCGGACGGACGTTCAGAAGTTCGTCGCGCTCGCCTCCTACTATCGCGATTTCATTT
>NW_013570496.1:3109-3656 GCF_000499745.2 Eimeria mitis | reverse complement strand
GCCGCCCGACGCCTCATCGGGCACCTGACATCATCCCCGGTACTCGCGCTCCCTGATTTTGATAAGCCCTCTTTCCTTACGACCGATGCCAGTGACACCGCAGTCTGGGCTATGCTCTCTCAGCAGGCTATTGGTCGGAAAAAGCATCAGATAATCGCTTGCTACTCGCACCGCTTCACGGAGAGGGAGCAAAAGTATCCGATCAGGGAAAAGGAGCTTTACGCGGTCTGGAGGGTCGTTAAAAAGTGCCGACACTACCTGTACGGCAGGCACTTTACGGTTCAGACCGATCACCAATCGTTGACACACTTGACGAAGAGTTTTCAAGACTATGACAACGAAAGAGTTGTTCGGTGGCTTTCCCGGCTCACGCAGTATGACTTCACCGTCAAGTATATCAAGGGTATCACCAACGTGGTCACCGACGCACTCTCCAGACGCCCTACAGGTCAGGCAGACTGTACTGCAACGGCCCTTCTTTGTGATGATTCTCGCTTTCTTTCCAAATTGCGTTCCTCTTATTCCTTAGATACTCATGCGGCTGCAA
>NW_013570496.1:1979-2900 GCF_000499745.2 Eimeria mitis | reverse complement strand
AGGATGCGCCCCTCGATCGAGGAATATGTCCTCTCTTGTCCGGACTGCCAGCAGCAAAAGCCGCGAAACAAGCTCAAACCCGGATTCCTGCACAGCCTGCCTATTCCTGATAGGATCTGGACGGATATCTCCATGGACTTCATAGTGGGCTTACCACCCGTCAGAGGCCATGATAGTATGTATGTTGTGGTGGATCGGCTTAGCAAATACGCTCACTTTATTCCCCGCTCGAGCACGGTCACAGCGGAAGGAGTGGCCCAACTATTCATCAACCACGTGTGGAAGCTCCATGGCTTCCCAAAAAGCATCATTACCGACAGGGATCCGAAGTTCGTTAGCGCCTTCTGGCGCAGCCTCGTGCAACAGCTCGGCATCGACCACAACATGAGCACCGCCAACCATCCGGAGGCTGACGGCCAGACCGAACGAACTAACCGCACGCTGGTGCAGTATTTGCGGCTTTACACCCAACAGAACACACCTAACTGGCTTGACTCTCTTGCTTGTGCAAAATGGGTTTATAACACTACTGTGCATTCTTCCACTCGCTGCTCCCCAGCGTCCCTCGTCTACACCGAAACTCCACTCGCCGATGCGCCGCTCGACCTAGCGGTTGGAAGCCAGCCCCGACAGACTGTCGCTTCCGACTTCGACACACAGCTTGCAGCAGCGAAGGAATGCATGCGCGAAGAACAGGAACGTCAGGCCAGAAACTATGATAAACGACGTTCCGCAGTCAGTTTCAACCCTGGGGACTTGGTTCTGGTGGATTCGCACGCCCTCCTTGGCACGCAGGAGGGCGAGCAACCCAAAAAGTTCGCCACACGATGGGTTGGACCGTTTGCGGTCCGCTCTCGGGTCAACGCCTTGGCGTATATTATCGATTTACCCCCAACGTGGAGATGTCATCACACTATCAAT
>NW_013570496.1:580-1958 GCF_000499745.2 Eimeria mitis | reverse complement strand
CGGGAATCTCCGCGGTTTCCTCGCACTCTAGCGAGGAAACAGCAGCAGCGACCTCGCGAGCTTCCGCGCCCCGAGGATACAGTGATTCTCGAAGTGCGAATTACCTCCCGCCGCGGCCATCGGAAACGCGAATATTACGTCAAATGGCCGGGCACACGCGATCCCGAGTGGGTTTCGGAGGATCGCTTACGGGAGGCGATCCCCCCTAAACAGCTCAGTGCTCTCCTGGACCTCGCATCGACTACACCTAGTGTGCGCATGCAGGCACGAGGCGGGGGTGGGTGTTAGGTGGCTCATTGATAGCGGATCCCTAGGCGGATCCCTGCAATTTATTCTACTTTTCTTCCTCGATGCCCCCGGAGGCTATTTACGTTGCCTCCTTACTCAGATCTTCTCCCTTACACACGACGCGCTAGGTGGCGGGAGGGCGCTGCCGACCAGCAGTACCTCGCCCATTGGGGCTGGGCACCACCTTTGGGGCTTTGCTGCGGCTTTCTCGGGCGCCCCATCGGCGGCGACCCGGCGCAGCGGGACGGGCGGTCACAACTACATTGGTGCTGGATGACTTGCAATCAAGCATCCAGACACCTGAAAGCAGCCTTTTTCTCATTTTTTTGCCCAGCGGCAGCGCCGGGAGCGGCGTCAGGTGCCACTCTAGCTAGCCACCAGCTGTGGCCCTGGTCGGGCCGACATCGTAGCAGTTTCGCTGCTTTCGTCCAGGCTTTTCTCTCTTTTGACTTTTCCTCTGCCTCTATTTGCCGTTCCTGTTGCAGGCCAGCTTATTCAGGCGGTGCCGAGGCACCATCGCAGCAGCGAGACGGCCGCCGCATCATGACTCGCCGTCTGAGTCAGATGCGGCGACTCACAAGCTGCTTCCCCTCACCCTTTCTCTCTGCCTTGACATCTGTACATAGTCGACTTTTTTCCGCCAGTTTTCCCTTGTTTCATCGCAGGAACGGGCACCGGTGTGGAGAACAGCAGCGACAGCAGCAGCGGCAGCAGCACCGGCAGCAGCAGCAGCAACAGCAGCAATCCATCAAGTTCAACATGACCATCTGCGCACGAGGACGTGCGCGTTTTGCTGATGGGGGGGCGGATGTAACATGAGTTAGCGCAGAGTTAGCTCAGGAGCCTATCGACGGCTTTGGCATGTTGCGCGTAAGTGCCTGCAAACGTTACACAAGTTCGTTACGAGGCAAAGCATGCAGCAAAGGAAGCTTCCCTGAAGCTTCCTTTATTGCACGCGTGGGGCTGGCTTGCTCTGCCAGCCGCAGCGGGGTACGGCGGAAGCCCATTTGGGGCTGCCTCCCCCCCGCAACACCCAGGCCCTGAGCTCAACGCCCAGGATGCCTAGGTACTGCGGAAGGAGGTCAGCTGT
>NW_013570496.1:0-355 GCF_000499745.2 Eimeria mitis | reverse complement strand
TAGCTGAAAAACAAACGATCGCAAAAATATATCAAATTTATTTTCTCCGTTTATTTATATCGAAATAAAACCCATTTCCTTTATAGACGAAACCTCTCCCAATTTCAGTGTTCTCTTCGGCAAAATGGAGGTTGACTATGAGCCACTCGCAGAGGTGAGGTTGACGCACGGTCTGGAACCCCAGCAAGCGGAACCCAGCTCTATTTCGGCATCCAATCCCGGAGAAAATGCATTCCCGTCAGAAACGATTCAAGAGGAATGCCTCCGGTTGTGCTGTCCAACGAGATAGGATGGGCCGCGGGGTGCAGAGGCTGTAGAGGAGTTCTTCAATTCCCTAGACCTATATCTCCGCCTT
>NW_013570495.1:7609-8764 GCF_000499745.2 Eimeria mitis | reverse complement strand
GCAACTGTCTGTACACCCCATCAGCTGTTTGTATTTGTTTTCTTCTGTATTTCCACTTCTCGTCGTTGTGCGTTTACCCTGCGGCTCTCTGCTGGCTTCAGCGCAGCACTTGCTGGTCTCTGGCCCTCGTATACCAATGTGTTAAGGGTTTAGGGTTTAGGGTTTAGGGTTTACGAATCTAAACCCTCATAAATCTCGTATTTTATTCGCCACTCGGGTAGAAACAACCAACCGCTTGCATTCTTGCATCGTTCTTCCTGTTCGTTCTTTTATTTTTTAATTTTTATTCTTTAATCATGTCAGTATTTCTCTGTGGCCAGCGGTTCTATGGTGTTGCGATGGCAAAGCATTCTCGTTTTTTCAGGTGTATGTACACCATGGGTTGAGATGTATATGTATTGTATGTTGGGGTGTATCTCAGTATTGTTTTCCAGGTGTACATCCATTGCATTTTGGGGTGTATATCCACCTTGTGCATGCCTGTTTCTGTGTTTATGTTTCTTTTTTTTAATCAGATTTGAACGAGTTTATTTGCGGGATCTTTCCGAGCTCCCCCCCGGCAGTGTGGTGGATATTTTGGCGTTTGTTGCGGAGGCGAAGGAACTAGAGACGGTCTTATCCAGGGTCAGTCAACGCTGCACCAGCAGCAGCAGCAGCAGCAACAGCAGCAGCAGCAGCAGCAGTTCATAGAGCAAAAGCTCACGTGCTAGCAGAGTAGAATCACGTTTGCCGCAGCAGGTTGCAACTGCATGTGCATGCAACGCGTGAACGGGGGGTTCAAGGCTAAGAGAAAATAAATAAGAGGGAATAAAGAAAAACATTTTAGGGGCTAAGTTTAGGCATTCAGTAGTAATAAAAAGAACAAATTTAGTTATAGTAATGGCATTTACTAATAATAATAATAATTAATATCGATTGTTTATATATTTGCTTTTGTGTTTTTATATAATAAAGACAAAGAACGAACAAATCCTACGCAGAGAGATAAACCTGGTGGACTCATCCGAGTGTTTTGTCTCTTTTACTTTATTTGGGGCCCAGGCGATGCAGCTGCCGCAAACAGCACTTGTTAATACTCCTTTAATAGCTATTAAAGGTGAGAAAAATATTATAATTGTATATTATAAGAAAAATACAATTAAACATGATGTATTT
>NW_013570495.1:7348-7509 GCF_000499745.2 Eimeria mitis | reverse complement strand
ACTCATCCGAGTGTTTTGTCTCTTTTACTTTATTTGGGGCCCAGGCGATGCAGCTGCCGCAAACAGCACTCGTTAATACTCCTTTGATAGCTATTAAAGGTGAGAAAAATATTATAATTGTATATTATGAGAAAAATATAACTAAAATGATGTATTTTATT
>NW_013570495.1:6955-7248 GCF_000499745.2 Eimeria mitis | reverse complement strand
TATATATATATATATATATATATATATATATATATATATATATATATATATATACCCGTTGCATGCATGGGTCGCTACGTGCATGCGTGCATGCATGCATGCAGGCGTTGATGCTGGTGACATCGGTTGCATGCATGCATTCATGTGTGGGTATAGGAAGCATGCATGCATGCATGCATGCATACATGCATGCATGCATGCATGCTCACTGAACCCATGGTAAAAAAATAAACGCACGCACGCATGCATGCATGCATGCATGCATTGATGTGTGTGTTTGGTGTGTTGTGGTT
>NW_013570495.1:1991-6936 GCF_000499745.2 Eimeria mitis | reverse complement strand
AAGGTGCAGGAGTACGGGGGCCGTGTTTGTTTGTCTTCTTCAGCTCAGATGCAAATAACGTTTATACATCCCCCCGCATCAGCAGCAACAAAGAAAAATATAGAGACAGAGACAGAGACAGAGACAGAGACAGAAACAAAAGCACAAATAGAGTCAAGAACAGAGACGGAGACAGAAACAGAAACAGAAACAAAAACAAATATGAAAGAATTACACCTTACTGGGCCAGCTGGTGTTGCTGCAGCAGATGTGCAGCAGCAGTTTGAGTGGTTTGCTGCTAGAGGAGAAGAGCTTCTCTCCTCGCTGCAAGACAAAGGAGTTCAATCTGTGTTTCCCCTCGTCAGTCCCCGTGTCTTTGTTCTTTTTTTTTCTGCTCTTGTCTTTGTTTTATTTATTTTATTACATCTATACTGTCTTCACTTCTTTTTATTTATGCTGCACCTGCACAGATGCATGCATGCACCACCACACCTCTACTTGTTTTTGTTTCGGGGGGCAGAGGGGGTATTGTGTTCACGGCGGCGGTTGTTGCTGCACTCTGTTTGCTCTTCTCTCTCTGCATGCATGCTTACACATATACGCGTATAGTTCTGTGTCTACATATACTCATAGCTGCCCTGTATATATATAAATAAATAAATAAATAAATAAATAAATAAATAAATATATATATATATATATATATATATATATATATATGTATTGTATTTGTGTATGTTGCCTCCTTTGCATCTCATAAGAAGACCAGCCCTTGTGTTCGCTGCATATCGCGTTGCTGCTGTTGGGGCTGCACATGCTGCAGCAGCTGCTGCAATTGCTGCTGTATTTGCTGCTGCTGCAGCTGCTGTTGCAGCCAGTACAAGCAGAACAAATGTTTGCATGCGTGCGGTGTACAGACACTGTCTTCGGTTCGCCGAGAGGTGCAGCAGCTGCAGGGGGAGGCAGTGGACTCGAGCAGAGCCTTCAGTGTGAGGGCCAGCCTCTTAGACTTAGAGGGGGGGCAGCTCTTCTGGCTGTGAGCAGCGAGGGCAAAGCACGAGGGTTTAGGGTTTAGGGTTTAGGGTTTAGTTGTTTACGCTGGAGGGTTCGGGGTTTAGAGGATAGGGTTGAGGGTTTAGGGTTTAGGGTTTAGGGTTTAGGGTTTAGGACCGCTATCGACCAGACAAACAAAAGGAGAGACAACTCAACAGCAAGGACAGTCTTATTGCTGCTGCAGCAGCAGCAGCAGCAGTATGTGTCTGTAGGTTTGCTGCAGCAGCAGCATTTATATTATCTCGTGGTTGCTTTGCTGCTGCAGCGCATGCCCCCAGTGCAAGCGGAAGCTGCAGAAGACAGCAGCAGCGCCGGCTNGTTGCTTTGCTGCTGCAGCGCATGCCCCCAGTGCAAGCGGAAGCTGCAGAAGACAGCAGCAGCGCCGGCTGCTGCGGGCGTCCTCACCTGCACCGCCTGCCGCAAGGCAGTGAAACCCGAGCAACGGTGTGTTTCCTTGGCTGGGTCTAGGGTTTAGGGTTTAGGGTTTAGGGTTTAGGGTTTAGGGTTGGTTTTGTATGTTGTTGCTTGTGTCTGTATTTCTTTCTCTGTCTCTGCTCCTCGGTATCTCTCTGTTTTTGTCTGTCTGGCTGTGTGTTTGTCTGTCTCTCTCGAGACAGACACGACAGTTGGTGTTGCTGCATGCACTGAAGCAGCTGTCTATACACCGCATTCGTTAGTGTTGCTGCATGCATCGCGCGAGCTGTGCATACACTGCACTGCATGCAGGTGGAAGCTGGGGCTGAAATTAATTGACGGATCGGGGACGATCGACTGCGTCGCTCTGGGGAGGCAGGGCCAGGTCAGGCTGCTGCTGCAGCTGCCGCCACTGCTGCTGCTGATGCTGCTTTGCTGTTGCTGTTGCTGATGCTGCTGCTCTGCTGCTGTTGCTGCCGTGCTGGTGCTGGTGGTGTTGTCCCTCTCTCTCTTGTTCTATCGTTGCTTGCTAGTTCTGTCTCTCACACAGGTCTTCTTTGTCTCGTTTTTCTCTTTCTTTTGTTCTTATTTTGCTGTTATTTCTGCCGATGCTGTTGCTGCTGTTGCTGCTAACACAACGACAGCACTTTTGCTGCTGCTGCTGCTGCTGCTGCTGCTGCTGCTTGTGTTGGTTTTACTATGGTGCGTGGCGTTGCCCGTGTTGTGGTCTGTGCGTTGGTTATTACTGTTATCTTTTGTTGCATAGTTTTATTCTTTTTGTTGTTACTTTGTTTTACTTTTTTTTAATTGAATAAACAGGAAATAATGAAAATAGTTGATGTGACAGCTGAAGGCCTCAGCAAGCTCGAGGCTGGAGGCACAGACACCCGGGGCCGCACCTTCACCGACATTCTGCAGCAACTCATTTTCGCGGTAACAGCTTGCAATGCACTCAGTTATATAATTATATTAAAACACCTGCAGTAGTAGTAACAACAGCACCAGCAACAACACCAACAAATAGCAGCCGGAGAAACACTTGCTGCAGGTGCAGCAGTAGCAGCAAAACCAGCAACAGAAACAGCAGCGAAAGCAGTAGCAGCAGCAAACGCAGAAGCAGCAACTGTGACAATGCTAGTGGGAGAAAGATCTGCACCTGTGTGAGGTGTACATACACCCCACCCCTCCGGGGTACCGGCTTGAGAGCTCCTTGAAATTTTAATATGTAACTTAATTTCTTCTTTTGTTTTTTCTCCTCAGGAATTCAGGTTTGATCTTGTCGCCAAGTGCGGTATCTACAAGGAGAACAAGACAGTGCAGATAGTGAGGCTGCATATGAAAACCTAAACCCTAAACCCTAAACCCTAGCCTGCCGTGCTGTCGGGTTCCGGGTGGTTAGCGGATCAGCGAGAGCCATCGCTCCAGTGGATGTTCAGCTCTGGCATTCAGCGTTTAGGGTTTATGCTCTAGGGTTTAGGGTTGACGATCAATTGCTTAGGGTTTAGGGTTTAGGGTTTAGGGGTTACTTGTGTTTGTGTATGACTTGGTGTGTTTCTTTCCCTCAGCTTGTACGGAAAGCTTCGCATGCGAGCGAAGACATTTGGCTGCAAGTGCAAGATAGCGTACGCCTCACAGAAAGACTCCTCGCCTCTCATCATGCTGCGGGCCAGCAGCAACTTTAGNGCAAGATAGCGTACGCCTCACAGAAAGACTCCTCGCCTCTCATCATGCTGCGGGCCAGCAGCAACTTTAGGTCTATAAACCATAGACCCTAGACCCTTGTATTACTCCTTTTCTGCATTGAGAAAGAGGATTTTTTTTATTTTTTTGTTCGTTTGTGGTGACAAACGAAGCAACAAATTAACAAACAAATAGAGTCAACCACAACGGAATAGACATGCATGCACGTTCATGTTTCTACTTTTTGCGTAGCAGCTGATGGACTATGGGTGCAGCTTTTTTCTTTAGTTTCTTATAACAATTGTTCTTTATTGGATATACTGATACTTATACATTAAAACTACTTTTAGGTGTTAACGGGAAATGCCTGAAACTGAATTTTGCTGCGAGAAGAGAACGATGTTTGTTTGCCAAGCATCTCAGAATGAACTTCAATAAATAAACAATTGATATGCGTTTTAATTCAATCGAAATGATTGCACACATTAAATCTATTTAGTAAATTTGGCCGTCTAAGAGAATACTTTTCTATGAAGCGAATTCAAATTCAATGCATTCTGTGGCTTGAATAAATTAAAGAANTCTAAGAGAATACTTTTCTATGAAGCGAATTCAAATTCAATGCATTCTGTGGCTTGAATAAATTAAAGAATTTGAATATGTTGAACTAAACTGGAACAGACGATTCACGTGAGCATTTTAATTCAACAATTTTCGTAATTATCGAGATGAGGATATGCACAGTGAGCTACGGTGTTTTTCTGCTATATATGCTTTCCACTCACAGTTATTTATTTTATGCGCTTTATCTGTTCTATGTTATTTATTTATTCATTTACATTTCAATTAGTGCACATGAGGAGCGAGAGGAGCTGCTAAGGAGGCCGCGTGCTATACCAGAACTCGATGGTATGTCTGCGTGTCGCCTCGATGATGGGCGCGCATCCGGACGGTGTTCTTTGACATTTTCCTGCGGAATTTCGCCGAAAAATTCACTTGAATCAGTTAAACTGAATTATATTTCATCATTTATTCGAATCAAGCTGAAAAAATCACCATTTGAAACGCCACCACCGCGAAATATCAAGGCGCCTGTTGCGACCGAAGGCAGTAGAGAGGCCACCGCTAGCTCGGCCCCACACGGAGGGTTTTTTTCTGTTGTTTTTTGTGTTTATCTAATTGCGACATTTCAACATTTGAACTTATTTTAGTTTTCTCCTTTCATTAAAATACACATTCTTCCGTTGGAACGCCCCTAATCGCGTTGCTTTCCCTGCCGCGCGGCCGTTTGGGTNTTAAAATACACATTCTTCCGTTGGAACGCCCCTAATCGCGTTGCTTTCCCTGCCGCGCGGCCGTTTGGGTAGACCACTGTAGAGCTCTGATACTGAAATCTGGAGCTGTTTTCCCTTTCGTATTACATTTGTTTGTTATTTTTTCGTGCTTAAAATGTCAAAGGGGGAGAATTCAGTCGAAGAAAACCCCAAGGCCCCCACGGCCACCACCCTGTGGTGTTGCCCTTGCCTGGCGAACGCCTGCCGCTGCAGCAGCTGCTGCTACAACTGCTGCAATAAAGGGGCCCCCTGCCCGTTCTTCTACTTCTGCTTTCCCTGCTGCTGCTGCTGCTGCCGCCCGAGTGGAGCGATTAAGGGCGTCGACGAAGAGGAAACTGTTGTGCCCCCTAAGGAGTTGCCTGCTGAAGAACCCGCTGAAACTGCAGCAGAAGGCGGTGAACAAGAGGAGGAGGAGGCTCAGGCAGAGGAGGGAGAAGCAGCAGAAGGTGCTGCGGCTGGGCCAGAAGAAGCAGCTGGAGCGACAG
>NW_013570495.1:1210-1670 GCF_000499745.2 Eimeria mitis | reverse complement strand
CGAGAAAAAAAAAGCAATTGAAATACACGCAACCAACTGCGAGGTAACAAACACAAAAGTATTACGCCATACACACAAACGTACAGCCCTCTCAGAGCCCCTCAGGGCCCCAAAAGCTTCACCGGGCTTCACTAGGGCCCCCTCGGGGCCCACAGACACACCGAATGATTCCCTGAATATCTGTTAACTTTATAGTAGGGGCCCCCAAGCCCCTCCATGCGCTTGTTGAGGGTTTTGGGCCCGGAGAAATATGGTGTTTGAGGGGAGTTGACGGGGCGTGTGTTGCTGGTGTTATCGAAGTATCATTTTTTCTTTTTTTGATTTTTTTTTTGCATGCAGACCTGCATGGCGAGTGAATTTCCAGCAGACAGAGAGAAGTTTTACGAGGGTTTTGCTGCCTTCTACAAACAACTCTCTGCCCATGGAGGCAGCGTCGTGCTGCTGCCTGCTGCTGCAGCAG
>NW_013570495.1:0-1111 GCF_000499745.2 Eimeria mitis | reverse complement strand
TATATATATATATATATATATATATATATATATATATATATATATATATATATATATATATATATGTAGGCACTTGCGCGTTGTTTATGCATATAAAACTCTGCAGTTGCTGTTTTTTTTTGTTGACAATTTTTCTTGTGTGTACTTTGTGGTTGCTGGGGTGTATGTACAGCTGAGCCAGGCACAAGTTGGGCAGAAGGTGACGGCAACTTCATTTGAAAGTTTGGCTATTGTTCCTTCAAACGCCACAAAATTCGATGTTAAGGAAATGACGCTCGCGGACTTCTCCACTTTGGCGAAGTCCCAGGGGGCCTACGTCAATATATCTAAGTAATAGAAAAAAAAAGAAAAAAAGAAAAAGAAAAAGAAATAAACGTCATTATGGTGCTGTACAAAAGAATTAGTGTGTTGTTGTTTGTATCATATCTCACCAAAAAAAGGAAAAAAGGTAATGTGCTGTTGTGCTTGTCAATAGAATCAAGAAGGGGGAGGGAAACAGAAAAGAAGAAAAATAAAAATAAAAGAAATAACATATTATGCGACTATAACAAAGTAGAAAAATATTATTATTTGAATAATAATATATATAGTAGTATAATGAAGTAGACAAAGAAATAACATATTTTGGCCCCTAGCAAGGAGGACTCTGTTCGTCTATGTTGTTCTGCTTTCTGTTTATTTTACTTCTTTTTATTAAAACCTCCTTCTTTTGTTTTTTCAAAATTGTCCGCCAAAGAAAAAAAAACCAATGGTCCCTGTCTCTCCTGCTGCAGAAGAGAGTAGTTTGTTTCCTTATTTATATATTATTATACTATTGCAATATATACAGTAAGTTTATAATTCTTAGTATTAAACTGCATAATATAATAATAATAATAATAGTAATATACAATAAGCAAAATAATTATATATTTATTACTATACTCTTACTGCCCACGTGTAGCTTCATACAGGCACAAGAGAAGCGCTATTAGCAAGCAAACCCCTTCCTTGATATTTCAATGCACTGTGCATGCATGCACATGCATGCATGAACAAGTCTGTAAATATATATATATATATATATATATATATATATATATATATATATATATATATATATATATATATA
>NW_013570494.1:8606-9216 GCF_000499745.2 Eimeria mitis | reverse complement strand
GACCCTCAGACCTATCTTAGCCGCTGCTCATGGGTTTCTTCTGACGCATTCGCGTTTATCTTTCATCTCTGTCAGGGGGGGATAGAACCAGGGGGAAGGGGGAGGATATGGTAGCTGCAGTGTATGCGCTGCGGTGGCGGTGAATGCAGGCCACGTATGTGAGGTGTACGACAACCAGGAGCAGCGAATTGTGGCGATTAAGAAGATTCATCGTGTCTTTGAGGATTTGATTGACTGCAAACGTATTCTAAGAGAAATTGCTATTTTAAACAGACTTAACCACGATCACATCGTTAAAATATTGGACATTCTCGTGCCCAATGACCTGGAGAAGTTCGACGTGCGTCAGAAAATAAAATAATAAAATTTAGCTTTCGCTATCGAGCATCGTTACTCTACTCTCACCAATACACGAACGGAGCTGACGTTGGTGCTCTATACTGCTGCTGCATGCTCCTGCTGCTTCTGCTGCATGCCGTTCCTGCTGCTGCTTATGCCGGTGTTGCATGTGGCTGCTGGTGCTGTATGCGTCTTGCTGTTGCTGCTACTGGAACGGGTTGCTGCTGGTGCATGCGGCTGCTGCTGTCGGTGGTGGTACATAAGCGGCTGG
>NW_013570494.1:8312-8440 GCF_000499745.2 Eimeria mitis | reverse complement strand
TCCGCGGGCATTCTTCACCGTGATCTCGTCAGTCTGAGCTGTATATACACCCCAAAACTAACATATTAACCAACGAATCCACAACCCAACCAAACCCTCGCTGTCTCGTTGGATTTTCCCCTGCAAAT
>NW_013570494.1:7867-8212 GCF_000499745.2 Eimeria mitis | reverse complement strand
TCCGCGGGCATTCTTCACCGTGATCTCGTCAGTCTGAGCTGTATATACACCCCAAAACTAACATATTAACTAACGAATCCACAACCCAACCAACCCCTCGCTGTGTCGTTGGATTTTCCCCTGCAAACTCTGCCGAGCCCACACACTCCGCTACAACGCAAATCCTTGCTTTTCATGTTTCTGGTGCTGCTTGTGCTGCTGCTGCTGTTGCTGCTGCTGCTGCTGCTGCTGCTGAACAGAAACCAGCGAACTGCCTCGTGAATCAAGACTGCAGCGTGAAAGTGTGTGACTTTGGTTTGGCGCGAACGATGGATTTCCCTGAGAGGCAAAACAGCCATTGCCCCG
>NW_013570494.1:6794-7773 GCF_000499745.2 Eimeria mitis | reverse complement strand
AGCTAAAATTTTAATTACTCCAGCAGCATCAAAAAGCAGCAAGAAAGGAAGTAATGGCAGCAGGCAATGCGACGTCACAAGCAGCAACAACGACAACAGCAGCAGCAGCAGCAGCAGCAGCAGCAGCAGATGAGTTGCTGGACATACGTTTTGCAACAAACAGACTACAGTTCATATGAGCTTTCTTATTGTAGTCTCCTCCTTCGGGAGTTCTGTTTGTTTGTTTGTTTGGGTTTCACTGCCCGTCTGACAAAAGCCTTGCGTTTATTACTACCATTGTTGAGTAATAAAAATAATAGTAATAATAATAATAGTAATAATTTTAATAGTAATAATTTTAATAGTAATAATATATTTTTAATGTTTTCTGGGTCTGTATATGCTGCGTTGTGTTTGTGATGCAGGTGGTACAGAGCACCTGAGTTGATTCTGTTGGCGGAGAATTACACAGAGGCGATTGACGTTTGGTCTATCGGCTGCATTTTCTCAGAGTTGTTGTCGATGATTGTCCGTTTTTATTGTTTTCCTTTTCTTTCTCTTTATTTCCTTTTTTCTTCTTTGACGTAGTACTTGGTTCTTTCCTTCTGTCATTTACTTTCTCTTGACTCCGTTTCTCTCTCTTTTTTCTCTTTCCTTGTCGCTGCTGCTGGGGTCTTTCGTGGCTGATTTCGTCTTTTTTCGTCTTCTTTTTCTCCCTGCGCTGCTCTGTTCATCCGCCGGTTTGCCTGTTGTGATTTCCCCCTTCATATATTTCTGCTTTTTTGTTTTTGTTGGGTCTTCGATCTCTGCTGAAATATCTCGCCGCCTATCTGTTGGCTTTCCGTTCTCTCCTTTCTTCCCTTCCAGCCTCATCTGCGTGCCAGCTTGCTCTTGCTGCTAGTGGTGCTGTTGCTGCTGTTGCTGCTGCTGCATTGGTGTACTCTGTTGAGGCTGAGCGTTCTCTTTTCGTCTCCATCGTCTCCGTTGGCTGTTTATTTTA
>NW_013570494.1:6515-6694 GCF_000499745.2 Eimeria mitis | reverse complement strand
CTGTTGGCTTTCCGTTCTCTCCTTTCTTCCCTTCCAGCCTCATCTGCGTGCCAGCTTGCTCTTGCTGCTACTGGTGCTGTTGCTGCTGTTGCTGCTGTTGCTGCTGCTGCATTGGTGTACACTGTTGAGGCTGAGCGTTCTCTTTTCCTCTCCCTCGTCTCTGTTGGCTGTTTATTTAC
>NW_013570494.1:5599-6415 GCF_000499745.2 Eimeria mitis | reverse complement strand
ATATTTCTGCTTTTTTGTTTTTGTTGGGTCTTCGATCTCTGCTGAAATATCTCGCCGCCTATCTGTTGGCCTTCCGTTCTCTCCTTTCTTCCCTTCCAGCCTCATCTGCGTGACAGCTTGCTCTTGCTGCTACTGGTGCTGTTGCTGCTGTTGCTGCTGCTGCATTGGTGTACTCTGTTGTCCCTGTTGGCTGTTTATTTACAATTTGTTTGACTGTATTTCGTGTGAACAGGAGGAAAACGTCGAGTCGCACTGCGACAGAGGACCGCTCTTTCCGGGTTCCTCTTGCTTTCCCCTCTCCCCCGACCAGAAGAACGGAGATGATTCAAGGTCAGTATCTTTCTTCTTTCTTATTTGCTCGCTGTCGCTCTGTTGCTTTTCTTTTGCATTTGCTTTTTATTCCCTGGTATACTTGGTCTTCACTGTTTGTTCGTTTTATTTCGTCCTGTTTGCTCCTTTTTTGTCTTTATTTTTGTTTGTTAGTTGCCTTTGCTCCGCCTTGCTTGTTCGTTGTCTTTCGCCCTTATTCTTATTCTTTGTTTGCATTCCCCGGTTATATATGCCCACTGCCCTTCGTGTTTGGTTGATTTTCCCTTTTGCTGTTGCCTCTTCTCTGTTCGTATGTCTACGTTGTTTTTCTCGTGTGCTTGTATTCAATATTCGTCTCTGTGTTGACTCTACGTCTCTGTTTCCGTTGCCATTCTTATTTGCCTGTCGCCAGTGTTTCTTCTTGTTTGCGTCCTTGATTTCGTTTCGATCTTTTTGTTGCATTTTCTTCCTCTTGGTAACCTCTTAATCTCTGTTGATTCTGAGTTC
>NW_013570494.1:4205-5499 GCF_000499745.2 Eimeria mitis | reverse complement strand
TTTCCCCTCTCCCCCGACCAGAAGAACGGAGATGATTCAAGGTCAGTATCTTTCTTCTTTCTTATTTGCTTGCTGCCGCTCTGTTGCTTTTCTTTTGCATTTGTTTTTATTACCTGGTATACTTGGTCTTCACGGTTTGTTCGTTTTATTTCGTCCTGTTTGCTCCTTTTTTGTCTTTATTTTTGTTTGTTAGTTGCCTTTGCTCCGCCTTGCTTGTTCGTTGTCTCTTTCCCTTATTCTTTGTTTGCATTCCCCGGTTATATGTGCCGACTGTCTTTCGTGTTTGGTTGTTTTTCCCCTTTGCTGTTGCCTCTTCTCCTTTCGTATGCTTACGTTGTTTTTCTCGTGTGCTTGTATACAATATTCGTCTCTGTGTTAACTCTACGTCTCTGTTTCCGTTGCCTTTCTTATTTGCCTGTCGCCAGTGTTTCTTCTTGTTTGCGTCCTTGATTTCGTTTCGATCTGTTTGTTGCATTTTCTTCCTCTTGGTAACCTCTTAATCTCTGTTGATTCTGAGTTCTTTTTTTTTTGCGTGTTTTGTGTTTTGCTACTGCAGGCTGCAGACGCGCGGCAACAAGGACCAATTAAATGTAATTTTCAACGTCTTAGGGACTCCAACAGAAGAAGAAATCGAAGCGCTCGAGTCAAACGAGGCCAAGCAATACATCCGCACATTTCCCCCTAAAGAGGCTCACGACTTGGCCGAACGATTTTCTGCTTCATCCCGTACGCTGATCAAGCAAATAAACACAAAATAAACAGCAAATAACAAATAACAAATGAAAATTGAACAAGAAAAAACAATAAAATAAATGCAGGAACAAACACATGGTTTATTTTCTTTCTTCTCACCTATAAGATGCATACATTCTCATTGATGCATAGAAACGAATATATTCGCATAATGCATCTTTGCATCTTCCAGCAGGAAGCTTGGCGCGACGATGGTTTATGTGTTTTTGTTTTTTTTTGTATTTATTATTTACAGCTGAAGCATTGAACCTGCTGAAGCGGATGTTGGTGTTCAACCCCAAACGACGTATTTCCGTAGACGAATGTTTGGCGCATCCGTTCTTTAAAGAAGTGCGAAATCCCGCAATCGAGGTTCGTCGATTTCTTTCTTTTTTTCTACAGCCCCCAAGCTTATTTCTTCGTTTTTATGTCGGGTGTTTATTTGTTTTTTATATAAGTTTCCTTAAAACCCACTCCGCTTCTCTACCGTTTTCCTTTTGCTTCTGTTCGTGCCATTTGCAAGCCCACACGGCCTCTCCGTACACCGCACGCAGCGTTGGCG
>NW_013570494.1:3816-4105 GCF_000499745.2 Eimeria mitis | reverse complement strand
GTGCGGCTGCCGTTCAACGACTGGGCCAATATGGATGAGCCTCAGCTGCGGTACGAAGGCCCTGAATGAAACGTGCATTCCTGCCGTGCTTCTAAGGCTTTATTTGCCCTTGTTCTTGATAATTATAATAATAATAATAATCATTATTATAATGGTTGTGGGGTGTATGTACGTTCTTAGAAGGTGTGGGGTTGGACACTTGTGCATGAAGCAGATAGCTCCGCGTTAATGGTGTGTTTAAGGGTTGTTAAGGGTTTTGTTTGTTCCCTGGCTATTGCGTTGGTGTTTT
>NW_013570494.1:3088-3716 GCF_000499745.2 Eimeria mitis | reverse complement strand
CGCTGATTATGTATGGAGTAATACTAGTCAAGCCTTCATCGCTTTTACGCTCTGAGCCTCCTGCCTCATCAGCTGCATTTTTAATTGTGTATATATTATCATGCAGGTCACAGCCAACGAGAAAGTGCGGCTGCCGTTCAACGACTGGGCCAATATGGATGAGCCTCAGCTGCGGTACGAAGGCCCTGAATGAACCGTGCATTCCTGCCGTGCTTCTAATGCTTAATTTGCCCTTGTTCTTGATAATAATAATAATAATAATAATAATCATTATTATAATTGTTGTGGGGTGTATGTACGTTCTTAGAAGGTGTGGGGTTGGACACTTGTGCATGAAGCAGATAGCTCCGCGCTAATGGTGTGTTTAAGGGTTGTTAAGGGTTTTGTTTGTTCCCTGGCTAATGCGTTGGTGTTTTGTTTTTTTCCTTTCTTTGTCCTCCTCAGTCTCGGCTTCCTGCGGGAAATGCAAAGATTTCATCCGAACCTGCAGCTGCCGAAGACCCTTTTAGAGAGGGCGAAGATGTGCTCCTAAAGGCATTCAGTCCGCCGCTGCGACCGCGCAGGCTGCTGCTGCTGCTGCTGCTGTCTTCTGCAGCAGCAGCAGCGGCAGCAGCAACAGCAGCAGCAA
>NW_013570494.1:0-2988 GCF_000499745.2 Eimeria mitis | reverse complement strand
CCTGCAGCTGCCGAAGACCCTTTTAGAGAGGGCGAAGATGTGCTCCTAAAGGCATTCAGTCCGCCGCTGCAACCGCGCAGACTGCTGCTGCTGCTGCTGCTGTATTCTGCAGCAGCAGCAGCAGCAGCAGCAACAGCAGCAGCAGCAACAGCAGCTGCAGCAGTAGCAGCTGCAGCACCAGCTGCAGCAGCAGCAGCGCTCGTGGGATTTTCAGCTGCAGCGTGGAGGCCTGTTTGGAGGTGTAAGGCGGACTACGGGAAATGCGACCAAGACGTGCACGGCGTTGGCAGCAGAGTTTATTCCTCTCTTTACATATAATACTATTTGCATGCACGAATGGAAGGGGAATTAAACGAAGAGAACGGCGGCGGCTGCCTCCTGCTTGCTGTTGCTGTGGCGGCACTGTCTTTGTGGGTCTCAGCCCCGCACACCTCACCGAACGACAGATGTAAAATGCATTCCTTTGCATATGTGTGCTGTCGCGTTGTCAGCTGTGAGGCAGCTTAGGTATTTCATTTGATTATTCCAGCCGTCTTCTCTTTCTATCTCAGTGGGAATTCGTTGTTCGGAACGCCATATGTGTTTCTCACAGCAGCACTACTCTGCTGCTGCTGCTGCTGCTGCTACACTACAGCAGCAGCAGCAGCTTTCCTCAATTCGTTCTGAAGGCCACTGAGCACTTGTTGTGCTTTCTGTTGCCTCACTAAGACAATGCCCCGACACTTGGACTCTTTCCCGAACGCGCTGTGAGCAGCTGAGGTGTATAGACAGCTCAACTCTTGCCGCCATTCGCCCTTCGTTGCTTGTTGCTGTCGTTTGACTTAGGATTAGAGCTCCAATACAGACAAAAAAGCAGGAATTTCTAGTGTAACTAGGCTGAGAAGAGAGTTTGCTGTACCTAATTAAGCACCGCTAGTCGACTACAGTTGCTGCAACTTTCTGTAGATTGGTAAAACCGCTGACAGGCAGCAAATTAAAAGGTTTGTGGCGTACGAAACGACAGTTCCCGCCAGCGGCCGGGCTCCCACCGGGCTGTAAGCATGTATCCAGCCCTTGCGGTGTGCGAGCACAGCGATAGGCTGCGATATGCGTTTGTTACAATGTTGTATTTCTATGCAAGGTGTGCCATGCTTGAGCACACAGACATACTAATTGGCGTCGCATGCACGCACACACGCTTCCGGCAGCGCGAACTGTCGGTTCGGGGGGCCGTTTAAAATAGCTAAAGCACTAAAGCAATTTCAATTATTTATTTTATTTTTACTTCATCGCTCGAGAAACTCCCGTAGCGACACCCAGAGTGGCCAAGAAAGTCAAAATGCAGAGACCAATGGTCCCGACTACACGAACAAAGACGTCTTTACCAGGAAGCTTTCCCATCTCAGGGACCGGGAAGTACTCCACTTCGGGCATTTCGCTGAGGTAGTTGAACTGGTCGATCTGAAAANAAGCACGAATCAAACGCTATAATGTTAGAAACTGTGCGGAACTGTTAATTTGTTCATCATCTTCTGCCTTGGCTTAGGTTTCTGTAGACGTGAACAGCGTGGAGTACGCGTTGTTATGGCGGCTTACGGTGGATCTCTCAGGCCTGCTCTTGAGCGGCTGTTTGTGCTCATAAAGTGTTTCTCCGTTTGCTCCGTTGATGAACTTCGTTACAAGCCCCTCAGCTGTCATCTCAAAGAGACAGAAACCTCTGTTGCCGCTGAAGAATTTAGAGCCTGAAGATGTTACGAGGGCCGAGCTGCCGGAGAGAGAGCCCGTACCGCAGTTGATGTAGGAAATGTCATCCTCCTACACAAATCACAAACACCAAGGAAATGCGTGCTCATTGCACGGTAAGAAAAAGGCTTTGGAGACCAGACGCAGCTCGCGCCGCGCTAAAGCGAACGAAATATCATGCATATATTGCGTAAAAGGGGCATAAGAGAGATAGCTGGCTTACCTCAATGACTTCCATGTCCCGATCGTATCCAGAAATGTACGCGTCAACGTCAGCTTTCTTCAGGAGGGGCTGCAGGTAGTATTGCAGCGTGGAATCGCCCTTGGAGGATCCGCTGCTGTATATGGGTCTGTTGCCAACGACAATGATATAATCGAATACCTTTGGAGCGATTTCAAGTGTTCTTTCGAGGTCTTTCCACGCCTTCTCCGTCACGTTGCCGAAGGGGAAGGCAGAGGAAAGCACCCAGGTGTCAACGAACACCATACCTACGCTCATGTCTTTATGGCCGGAGCTGATAAAGGTGCTTCCTGCACAAATTAAGCACGTTCATGTTCAATACGAGCCAGTCAGAAGAGTAGCAGATGCAGAAAAACTTTAAGTATAAACTAAGCAGCTGAAATCTGAGTTGCTGCAATGCAAACAACAGCTGCAGCTGCAGCAGCTGCAACCCACGAATCAAAATAACGCATGAACAAGCACTTACCAGTGTTGGCAGCGAAGTGGACAGCGTAATGATACCACCAGTTAGGCAGAGTCCATTTGGGGGTGTTGGAGAGAACTTCAGCTTCGGAGCTATCTCCATAGACAAGGTCTGTTCGGTCATGCATGGCCGTGTAGTTGCCGGCCCAGTCATCAGCGCCAAGCACTGTCAAGAATGGCATTTTCAAAGAACCGCTCTCGTCAGAGTAGACGTTTTCAAATAATTCCTCCCACTTGGAGTCGCTCGCGCCGGACACCCCATTAGGAAAGTTGCTGCCCGGGCTGACTAGGAAACTGATGCGGTTTTCAGTTGCGGCCTTCTTGAGGGTTTCCGCGACTTCTTTCTGCCCAGTGGTGTCATATCCGTAGTTTCCAAGTGCTGCAAAACGCAGCTGGCCAAGAACAGAGGGAATTTCCCCAAATATGACCAACATCGTAGCCGCCAGGGCCAACCAGCGAACGCACGGGCTCGCGGACAGCGGAGTAGAACGAGCCATTGTGGTGCGTTTTTCGATACTTGAAACGAGCCGCTGCAAAAAATTTCCCTCTTGTTTTATCTGGGG
>NW_013570493.1:3542-8587 GCF_000499745.2 Eimeria mitis | reverse complement strand
ACTCATCACGCAAAGTGATAGAACGCGGGCGTAGCAGAACTCGGCAGGCCTGCGCACAGGCCCAAGCGCAAAAACATGAACATGAGTAACATGAGTACCATGCATTCCGATCGCATTTATACCAATACGAGTGCATGTGAGCATGCACATGCGCCTAGAATTAACTGGCATATTTTCATACCCGGTCCTGTGCATCCATAGAGTTTCACATAGTTGCATACTTGAGGAATGCAACATGCTAGATGGTGAAGGCAAAGGCTAGTTGACCAGGCGTGATGTTTCTTTAATTTAATGAAGGGTTCTTAGACGAATAGAATGATGGAGAAGTTCGTTTGATTCAGAGCTTGGCTTTTACTATGGTGCCTGCTATCAAACGTGGGGCTATGCACGTTTAGCCCGTGACTCAGTTCGTCCAGCATCTTAAAAACCAGTTACATATTTTCACTAGAACTCGGGAAAAGGAAAAGATCAAACAGGCTTGTGTGTCTTGTCAAGTATTCAAAAACCAGACCAGCATGACGAGGGGTTCATGCTTCTGGAAACGAGATGCAAGTTCTGTACTACACGTGATCACTTCCCCTTTTGAGTATTCACACCCGCAACCCTTCACTATTGCATATTCCCTTCTGCGCCTCTGCTATGAGCTTCAGGGGATTCGTTGCTGGTTTCTGTGGTGTACAACTAAGACATTGGTATCAAGAATGCGGTGCTAATTATATGCGAGTCCGGGAGTTCTAAAAAAGAGGGGCTACTGCCACCTCTAAAAGGGTCCAAAGGAGCAAGGCTGTGCTGTTCCACGACGGTGTACAGAGCAGCCTGTAGGAGGCGCCTCGCCAAAAAAAGACGGCCTGGCGGCTACCTCTGAGGACGCAGGGATCCAGGGTCACCCAGTACTCGCAGACGGATGGATTGACAAAGATGACGCAAAGATGCCATGAGTTGAACTAAGCGTTTGGTCCAATGCACAGCGGAACAAACGCGGCAACTAGGAGAGCTAAACACAACACTATCGCGCTACATATGCACAAACAAAGACATCACATAGAAAAGAGGTGACTAACACTGGTGCTGAGCAAAGCAGTCACTAGTCCACAACAAAGCGTATAATAAAGGNAGAAAAGAGGTGACTAACACTGGTGCTGAGCAAAGCAGTCACTAGTCCACAACAAAGCGTATAATAAAGGGGGTTCGACGGAGTCGAACATGGGCACAAAAAAGCACAAATTGGGAAAATAGACACGAACATCAAACACGCCATGAAAAAAAAAAATACACACGACGGCAGGAGACGCACAACAGGGGCTACCGATGCATACGCATCAGGAACATAAGAGTCACGCCCCCGTGAGAAGCAAGCTTGTTGAGCACTCCTATGGGCACAATGTTGACTACTGGTGTTGTTCACGGCAAAATGCGCCACACATGTTGCACCTACGCAGAAGGCAACAAATTTAAGAAGGTGCAAGAGTGTACTGTGTAAAGATACAAGAAGATCAGGCAAGCTGCAGTCTTAGCATGTCATTCTCCCTTTACACCAGCATAAAGGACCGCATTGTGCTCTTGCAAGCCTGTGGGCAATAGTAGCACAAACTGCTGAGCTACGTAGCACCTGAGGAGAACGAGAATGACGATGCTACGGGAAAGAAAGAGATAAACTAAGACAAGCGTGCTATGCTGCCATAGAGCTGGTTACTCCCGGAGCCGGCAGCACTTAGGTGCTCTGCACCTTTTTCCCACACCTATGAGCTATCTTCCAGCAAGCGATGATGCAAGTAAAACAGAAGATGGCGAGGACAAAGCTGAGGGGCAGTGCCGCGCAAAGAGCAGCTGCAACTCCGTGCTGTATAAATTTTTCTTCCACTCTGCAGGAAGCAACTGTTGCGTTTACAGCACAGAACCTCGCTTGTTCTCTTGTCATTGACTGAATGTTCTTCATTAACTGGGCAGCCTGCGTCCTTGTGCGGGGCCCGTTTCTTCTGTATTTGCTAAAGTGAAAAGCGTCAAAGTGACATATCTCCGAACAGCCTATGTTCCGCCTGCTTATGATGATGAGACCCCGTTCTACATATCCACAGAACAGGCCCCAATACATCAACAAGCGGAGCCGTCTCAGAACATTCACAGCAAATATAGGGCTGGTTGCAGCCTTCAGAATACAGTTGAAATCTTCGGTTGAAAAGTTACAAGAAGTATACGGATCCTCTTCGCTGCTTTCTCCAGGAGTAACGCTTGTAGTGTCGCTCCTCGCTTGGGGCAGTCTTCCCTTCTTCTTCTGCGTACGTCTTCTGCGTCTCGTTCTCCTTCGTGACTCTGAAGACTCCTCAGAAGTATCGTCGGGTTGAACACTCGCCCGGCTTGCTTCCTGGGCAGACAGGCTGAGAGTGGAAAGGATAGATTCGAACCTCTTAGTCTGTGTGGTGAGCAGGCCTTGCGGCTCGCTCTCCTGACCTGGTGCAAGCTCTACAGTAGAAAAAATAGGCAGCAAAGGGGAGGCAGCAGCCTCATCAGGCGCAGATACACCCCGATCTGGTGGAGGCAGTGTTGGCGTGCCAGATGCGGCTGGGCTATCACCAAGCCCCGTACTGGCGGTGGGGGAGGGGGAGGAGGACGGCTCTTTGGCATCTTCAAGTCGATGTAGACTAGGTGAATGCTCAAACCCGGCATGGGCAAAGTAATAGTCCAGCATCAAGTTGAAGGTAGGAGAGACATCTGCGGCGTTGTTCTTTGCCTCTGCTCGGACATTAAGTACCAGTAAGCGAGACCCGTGAACAAAGGTGAACACGAGCAGGCTGATATGCAGAAGGTTACCTATGATGGCGACAACAGCTTTATACCTCTTTGGGCGAGCATGCGTCGAATAGGTAATATAGGAGAAGACCAATCCGAGCACACAGTTCAAAATGCAAAGAGTTACTCCGAGACGGCACATGAAAAAGAGGCAGCAAATCCCAACACTCAGAGATAAAAATCCCATCACAATTGGCAACCAGCATAAATATGCACAGTTGGGACCGTGGTAATCCGACCTCAGTCTTTCGGTCGCCATATGATGCAGTGCCATTGTGTTTCGCTTCATCTTAACCCCCCTTTACACTAGACAGAGAGAGAGAAAGAGTAAAAGGAGCTACCAACAACGCGGTGACCAGGCCCCGAAAGCCAGCTACAGTGTCCCTCTATGCAGATGCCATGTATTTGTGCAAAATTCAAAATTTCCTATAAAAAAACAGAGGGCGCAGAAACGCTGGACTTCGATGGTGTGCATATCGGGCCTACTCTAACGCCACCACGAAGTTGTGAATAGGAACGTGTTGATGGAACCTTTTGGGGGGAAGAAAAGTAAATGCCTGCAATGAAAAATGCATCAGGCTACCATTTCATCAATAAGACAAATGGCTTTTCANAGAAAAGTAAATGCCTGCAATGAAAAATGCATCAGGCTACCATTTCATCAATAAGACAAATGGCTTTTCAAGCAAGCCTTGAGCAGCTCTGCTCTGCCGCCTCCACGAACGTGGTCGCAGGAGTGTGGTACAGATCCTTTTGCTCTAGATTTCTAGTAGTCAACCTCACGATTAGATAAAATAATTTTTCCATTTCCCCCTTACTTTTAACTTTAATACAGCACTTTACTTGCGTTTTACACGAGTTACCCGTAGGAAAAGGCTTATCGCTTAACCCCCCCAGTTCATTCCGGGTGGGGTTGTGGGGGGCATTACATGAGCCACCCACACATAGCCAGGAAGAGGTTACGACGGGACAAGCAACCGCCAAGCATTCTAGAATTTAAAGAAAACTGATATTTTAGTTAGAGACATTCTGAAAAGCTTCCACCTGGTGGCGCTCCATAGAAACTGCGTTCGATGAGCGCTTGAGGGTTCAGAAACACAAGGCATGAGCGACGCTTCCTTGCTGACATTGTAAAATTATAACTCATGCACAGTTTGCTCTCCTGTGGTTTGACAAATACAAAGAGTGTGTAACAGGGGTCCTCCATCTTAGCTGATCAGCCATCTCCAGCTGCGATAGAGCAATAGAAAATATGAGTCCCGCAAACACCTGACCTCCCCTCCAGTCCCCAGGAGTCCTGCGAACAGTGGCCATATAGCCTGGGAAGAATGATGAGAGGAGGCAGCCTGCATTTGAGTGGCGGTACACCTTGCTGCAACCAGAGCTGCAAGGGGACCCCACATGCAAGCAGTTTTTGTGCATCCAGCCCTGCTATGCTGCATTTACTAGTGGTGTAGGCAACTGTTAAATACCTACTTGGCCATCAATAGCAAGCCTGCACGCAGGTAAAAATGCACGCACCCACATCAGACAGAGCATAATGTAGAGAGACAAAGCTGCAGGAGAGCCGATGTATCCAGCATCGTCAAGCGAAGGCGAATACAGCGTTTCTGAAAAGCTCTGTTCTGTCGAATCTTCTCCCTGTCTTAATTTCACCACCATAAAAACATCGCTTAGGAGGCGCAGCTAAGCCCAACAGAAGAAACCTGCNCCTGTCTTAATTTCACCACCATAAAAACATCGCTTAGGAGGCGCAGCTAAGCCCAACAGAAGAAACCTGCGGCGAACAAACCCTGAAAGTCTTCTACTGCTCCTGAACAATCGAACAGGGAAGCGCGCATGAAAACGAAGTGGTGGTTCCCTGGCTGCCCTGAGGCTGTAATGCATAGCGGCGCTGCTGTTGATTGACCGGCCAGCACCAGGAGGATAGATAAGCTGGAAAGCACGGAAAGCCTCCTTTCACCCACGAGATCCCTAGTTGTTATGCGCGGACATTCCTGGATGAAGTGGCCCTGACTGGACATAGTGACAATCAGTGTTAAAATAGGCAAGGTGCAGAAACTGCCATTCCCGTGCTCGCGTAGACAACAGTATCAAGCATGAAACTTCGTGCAATCCCAATCGGCTTCCGCTTTTCCGTAATTATCTGGGCAAGTAAGAAAACGCTTATCTTTGTTGAAGCATTTAAAATCCCTAGCCATATGCATGGCGGCACCTTGACCACAAATGACAACAAAAGGAACTTGATGACGCACCAA
>NW_013570493.1:2913-3433 GCF_000499745.2 Eimeria mitis | reverse complement strand
CATAATGCAGTTATGACTGCAGAGTCAATATGGTCTTCTCTGATTCTACAAAAAGTCACGATGGCGAGGAGGCTACATGCCTCAACTTGGGCCGGAGTCATCTCATCGAGATCCTCCAGGAAGTCCTTGGCTTGCTCTTCAGTCTTCTTCTCATCATTTCGGTGTCTGCTGAAGTGTAAGTCGCCGAAGTGGCAATCATCCGAACAGCTAACCGGCCACTTCCGGAGAGACCCGAAAGAGTAGAGGGTGTATCCACAAAACAGCCCCCAATCCAGAAGAGCGCGAAACTGACGTTCTGATGCTAGCGTAACTCCTCCTTCATTACGGGTTTTGTGCAAACACTCTATATCAGCTCTGCTTACATAAATGTGCTCAGTTGACTCCCAGGATTGAAGCAAAACAGCTGGGTAGAAGGGCGCTTCTCCTTCTGCAAGAATGTTCTCAGCTTTCTTCTTCGCTATGTCAACCAAGTCCTTCATCACCTCCCCAGCTGCTGGCGCTGTCCCGGTCTCAAAGCCCG
>NW_013570493.1:0-2803 GCF_000499745.2 Eimeria mitis | reverse complement strand
CGCCATCGAGCTCCATGGACCATATTGGTTCTTCCAGACGACGCTCGGTTTCGGAGCCTGCCTTTTGGGTATATTTTTTTAGGAGGGGAATAATATGGGGACTGCCGTCATCGCTGTTCATCTCGCTCTTCGCCCGAGTACTCTGCACTAAAAGCCATACGATGTAACAAAAGCTTCCGACAACCAGCAGCACCAAGACAACGATACTCATGATGGAGAGTATCGCCCAGAACCGGGTTTGGATTTTGTACAGTGCAAAAGGCGTTAGCGCAAGGATGCAGCCTAAAGTGCAGTGCATGCTGCCAAGGATAAGTCCACCATAAGACATGAAGAAAAAACAGCCGACACCCAAAATAAAAGAAAGGACAAACATTAATACGGGGTTCCAGCAACGAGACGTGCAAGAACAGTTATCTAACCCAGCAGATTCGGAGACCTGAAAACTTCGGGTCCCCGGCATCCTGAAGAGGGTGTGGAATAAAGGGATTCCTCTTCCACGATGTTATTTTTACCATGTGTTTTGGAATAAAGCGGTAAAAATGAGGCTTCTTCACCGAGCATACCCACTTGTGGCAGGTAGACGCACACTGTCAGTGGTCGAGGGCACCGAGTGAACCNTCTTCACCGAGCATACCCACTTGTGGCAGGTAGACGCACACTGTCAGTGGTCGAGGGCACCGAGTGAACCCCCGTAGCTTTCTGCCTATGGGAGCTGGAGCATAAAATATATGTGATAAGAGGGAGTTTGTATTTCAACTTGCAATTATAAAATATAGAAGGCAGTGGGAACTCTCGTCGGCCGACTTCGCCTCCTGGCGAGCTTCGCTCCATGGGGACTGGAACGTGAATGCAATGGGGCGTCCAGGCGATGCTATTAGCACTTATTTGTTGCGTATATACTAATATATACTTGTTAATATGAATTATAACTGCTCTATACGCGATCTTTGTCTCGCAATGGGTGGGCTGCAGCACTAGGGCGTAGAGCAAGTGACCTTGGTCGATGCCGCAGGCCGCTCTCTCCTGAAAATACTGAGCGACGCAAGCGATAACAGGCGACCCTTCTCATATGTCCAAGAAGCAAAGAAACTACATTAGAGTTCACCTCCGCCTTTAGTGTGTGTGCTCTCCCCGCAAACACATGAACTCTGGTGTGCCGTCTGTTCGACACCACGCGCTAACCTCAACCTGGGGCAAGACATAAGGAAACGTCGCCGCTGCCTGCTACAGTGTTTCTCTCAGGCAGCTACTGGCCCTTGTGAGAACGCGACTGCATGGGAAGGTCCACTGTTACGTTGCAGTCTGCACCCTGTGGTCCTTATTGTCCTAGGAAACTGTATGAGCGTGTCTGATGCTGGTACGCGTATTTCTACTCGCGCCCAAGCTCGTTAGTGAGGCCCAAGGAAGTGATTAGGCATTATATACAGTGTCAATGCATGCAGAAAGGGGGGATTGCGTATGCCTGCATTCGGAGTCACCTCGTAGCAAGAGTTGCAACAAGGTGTGATGCAGCTCGCAACAGGCCAGGCGTGTCCTCTCGGGGTTACAAAACACGACTATCAATGGATTTGGATTCCTAGAATGAGGGACCTCTAGTTGATAGAGCTTTTAGAGAAAGACTAGATGTATATCGAGCGTTTCTCCAGTTATATGCCGAGGGGAATCCGGGAAACTTTATGCATTTACAAGGGGGGAAGCGCACAGCTCGCCGTTAAATAGTATAGTGTGGATGTTCTTTGCATATCTTTTCGAAGACTGTATTTGCCACCATATCATCCTTCTCCATGATTATACCCAATCCCTTCTGGGTGGGAAAGTTACAGGCGCGACTTAGCTCCAGAAGAGTACCTGAAGGTACGCCAATGCAAAGGTATGGACTCTTCTATCGGTCAGCTTGTCTGAAAGCAAACCTTACCCGAAGTCGAGAAGAAACACTCGAGTGGCGGTTTCTTTATGAAGTGGCCTGAGTACAGCTCGTAAAAAAAACCGGAAACTTGTCACTAACTTTGTGAGAGGCAGCTCAGATCGTCCTACGCGGGGTTTCGAACTTGGTCTGGATGTAGTGTATGGAAGCGCCTTTTCGTCCTCCTCAAAGTTTTAAGGCAACACAATCTGCAGCATTTAGTCCATCATGCTTCAGGTTGCGTTCGTCTTTGACTACAGTTCAGACCACGCGTTCCCCAGCATCGTTCTCTTTTTCGTACGAGTATGCGCTTAAAAGGGTTGGCCATAGTAAAAGCGTTTAAACAAGCATAAACTTGAATGGCGTCGAGCGGTAAAACACCTTCTGGTGAGGCAGTCGTATGAGCAGCAGCAGCCACTGTACAGTGAAATCAGAGACCGAGATCTGTAGAACATGGTGCTGCTCCCCCAACGACATACATGTTTGCTTCGTGTGGACTATGAAATTTAAAAGCTATAGATTGATTTTGAATAAAGGCTATGCCAATCCACAAGCGCATCGCAGCCGTTTCTTCTTCGTCGTGCAAAGACACCACCCCGCCGCCGAAGGCGGCTACTCCGGTCGGCAGGGCAGTCCCACCTGACGGGGTCCAGTGGTTATATTTTGCTCGACTTCTTCTTCGTCACGTTCTCATATTAGGAAATAAGAAATTCAGTTGGGTATATGCGGCTTCAGAAGCGTCTTAACCAGACGGTGGACTGAGGGCCCCTCTTTCCTATCGCGGTAGGGGCCCTCTTGGGGTCTCCCCCTCCTTCTCACCACTTGTTCGAGCGAGTTTGCAAATTCGGTTTTGTTGTTGCAGGGTGTATTGACAGTGAAGTCGTGCACTTGCTTATGGAC
>NW_013570492.1:4816-8680 GCF_000499745.2 Eimeria mitis | reverse complement strand
TTTTGCTAGTGCGACAACTCCGAGATCGAAGTTGATGTTGGTATATCTGCAAAGCTTGATGAACCGGTATTCCCCAGTACGAGAAATTGTTTCGGAGCTCTCCCTCACTGAAACTTCGGTTGAAATACTCTCCATATCTCTCTAGCTTTGTGGGATACTTGGAAAAGTTCTGTTAAAGTCGCATGGGACCTCGTTGGTGGGCTTTCTCAGTGCAGCGAGCGGTTCTGCAGTGTGTGGTGTTTAATGTTGCGCATGAGAACCTATGGGCTTCTTTCAGTGTGCGCGTAGCTCCACTTTGTAACGCTTTCCTTTGATGATTAAGGCTGCAGTAAGTGCATGCAGATGGAGGTGCCTGAGCAGTAGGAGCTAGATCCAACAACACGCAGAACTAAATGCCTTGAAACCCTGCGCCTGCAGCTTCAACTAGCTTGGGTTTTTTTTGATTGTGATGCTTCATTTAAAAGGGTTTCTCTGCGTACATTGGTTGTCGGCCATCGCTAAAAGTTGCTCCCAAACCTGCAAGTCCTCGTCGGTGTGTGTGTAGCCATTTCCAGTTGTTTTTGTGGGTGCACATCCTTTGTGATACGCCATTACACAGCCCGCAGTTGAAATAGGCGAACAGGCGAGCAATGCAAGTCAAACGGAAAATCCCATGTAAACAGTAAAGGCCGCTTGGATCACAAACTGCGTGTAGCACGGTGGGGCCGAAGTTTGCGCATGCGCTGCTACTTGCGTGCAGGCTGCTTACTAAAGGCCAAGTAAGTGTTCAACAATTGTCCCCAACGTTAGTGCTTGCAACGAACGGGTGGGACTCCCTCGAAACATTAGTTGAATCGAGGTGCGTTGCAACTCGTGTCAGTTCGCCAAGCTGCCCGTCTTCCCGGCCACAGGCCCTTGGGTCTCAGGGCCCAGGCCACCTGGGAACTTGGAGAGGTCAGGTACTTTCGGAAAACTCTGAAGTACTTTTAACTCTATTACACCTTTTGAAACTTGTCGAATGATAAAGAGGAGTCGGATAACGAGAAGGCAAGGGGGATGAAGTTTTGGTAAGATGCCTTTTAGTTCTCCAAAGAGCTTTCTCCGCAAAGCCTTTTAGAGAAGTACAGGCTTCTGGAAGGTCTGTTATCATTTCTCACTCTGTGGGGTTAGGATTTGTGGTTTACGGCTTAGGGTTTAGGGTTTAGGGTTATACTTGGTAGCGCCGCATGGTTAACCGGGGCAGCTGATGAAATTGAAACCCATCCCGCACAGCAGGAAGCTCTGGCGCACAGACCTTCCAGAAGCCTGTACTTTTCTAAAGCGCTTTGTGGTGAAAGCTCCTGGGAAAACTAAAAGGCATCTTACCAAAACTTCATCCCCTTTGCCTTCTCGCACAATTGATGTTGATCAGCATCTGGAAATGACCAACGACTCGGTAGCTTATCACGCCAAAACAGCATGGGCATCCCATCCAGCTGAGAAGGATTTCCCAGCAAAACAACTCATGAATAATGTCTCCGCCCTTGCTGAGCATCTAGGGTTGGCGGCCACGGCGATGCGGAAGCTGTGGAGGAGTTCGTTGGCTTCATAGGCTTCTACAATCATCTTCAAAATGTACCCAGAGAGCTACACTAGCTAGGCGCATTTTGGTTATTAGATAGGGAGGTACAACGATTGTCGTTAGGCCCTTCCAATTGACCCATTCTTGTGAAGCATATGCGGACAATGGAAACATTCCCGCATGCACTACGATCCCCATTTATTCCCCGGTCATCAAGGAACATGGCAATAGCAGAATTGAGAAAAAGTTCATGAGGAACGCTTTCGACGAAGCGATAAATAGTGAAGTATCAGGCCTTGTTGAACAGAAGTCTAACGGTGGACCCGACACGTTTGTATCGAGATGATGACCGATTGCCTCCCTTAAACGGAGAGCCGTGATCCATTGCAGGGCTATCCCTTCAAGGGAGCCAATCAGTAACCGTATAGGCGGCGAAGAAGGAACTAAGCGGTGAAAGGGTGGGCAATGCCACGATGATGGGGTACTTTTGCGTCAAAAAGAGAGAAGATGTCACTTTCAAAGCCCTAGGTGTACGTGCAGGGAAACGATGAGAAACTGCATCTCTCAGCGCTTCCAACGTCATCGGAATCCTCTACGGGAAGAGGCCTTCAATTTCCCAAGCATCGGAATCCTCTACGGGAAGAGGCCTTCAATTTCCCAAGAAGGGATGAAGGAGGCTCCTACGCAGTGGAGATGCGCTACAGGAAACGAGATAGCAATGCATGCACGCTGTCGTGGTGGTCTTACGAGAACCGCAGTTTTAAAAGAATCAACACAGTTAATAGTCAAAGAACACCGGAAGTGGGCATATTTAAAAGAAGAGTTCTCAGATGTAACAAATAACAAGCAGCTACTATAGGATAGGCTGCCCGATGGAGGCTCAATGTTGCGCTGGGACACTACAGTGTGACGTTTGTATAAGGTTTTTCAGTGAGGAGCTTGGTCTAGATAGAATAATCGACTCGAGAAAATTCGTTGCGTATGCATTTATTCAGTTGCAGTCCGTCAGAGCGGATTGTCTTACAGCGACAGACCCTGGGCCACCGCGGCCTCTCCAGAGCTAGTGAGTGCCAGCCAGAACCTAGTTCCCCATATATTTCTAGTGACAACCGTCGCTGAGCTTTCCTTGGGCGGTCTTACTGCTGAATAGATGTATCTGTGCCTCGTTTCTTGCTATTGGCAAAATTGTGTTGGTCTGTGTCGGTTCTAGTAAGCTAAAGTACTACTATGTCTTCGCCTTTACTACAGTTTATTATTATTTAATTACCCTCAAAGGTAAAGTGTCTTCTTAATTCCTAAGACTGTAGTTCGGAATTTCCGGCCTTTCAGCAAATCCCACGGTATTACAGTCAATGTGCGGCATCGAGCTCACTCCTGGAGCAGCGCAAACATTTTGTTTTACTGGTTTCCTACGCGTTTCGAGGCTTGCGACGACCAGTCGAGCCTTGTCGCGCTAATGCATTGGCTGATATCGGGAATTTAGCACTGACGTGGAGACGACACGATACCAGTAGCAGTGTTTTTCTAAAAGAATTCAGGGACTCACCAAAATTTCTCCGAACTTCCCCCGCAAAACGGCGGCAACGGAACAGCAAGGAGGAACAGCTGGAGGAGAGCAAGATCTTGGACACACGTGTAACGGTGCGCAGATGCCACAGGAAACGAGCGTGTTACCTTACTTGGCCAGTGAAGTAACAGACTGAGTAGATTTCTGAGGATTGATTCTGCGAAGCTGTCTTTCAGGAATACATTCAGTCGTCGCTTGTCTCCGCGGCATAGACCGTAAGGGTCGGCATGCATGGCGCGGCGTGAAGTCGGTCAGCGTACAAAGTTGTACAACGATTGATTCGTCGCGTGTGTGGGGCCGTTTATACCTTTCTATCCATGTGCTCTCTAGCGCAAATTCCTCCTCTGATGTGCTGTGAGCTTTTCTCTGTGCCTACTACAAGCACGATGCCGTCCTGGGCAACGCGTTTATTCTTCCCATATTTTTTTTTCGGGGCTGACTTCCAACGTTAGGGGTTTGTAGGGCAGCCCCGCCATGCGCTTACCACGACAGCTGTTGACAGATTCCAAAAATGTCCACCCTTTATTTACTTGATGGTTCAGCAGCAGCAGTAGCAATAGACGCTGCTGCAGCAGCGCCGTCTGCTGCTACTGCGAGAGACAATATGCAGCCTGCATCAACTCTCGGGTTCGGCAGCTCGCCTGGGCGACTGCAGCAGCAGCAGCTGGTGCTAATGCTACTAAGATAATCTGCACCTGTTTCACCAAGAGAGTCAACACCTGTAGCACCTTCAGCAGCCGCAACGGAAGAACCACCG
>NW_013570492.1:3603-4675 GCF_000499745.2 Eimeria mitis | reverse complement strand
GAGCCGAAGTGCCCCCACATTATTGTGACTTCTCGCTTTGTTTTTCTCTAAAGTGTGTTTTCCTAATTAGAACAGCATGGATTGCCCCTCATGGGCCTCTTTCGCTCTTCCTTCGGGGTAGCCATGGGAGTCGCTCCCTTTCTCAGCAGCAGCAGCATTGGTTACCGGCAGCAAGAGGGAAAAGTAAAGCAACGCAATATGCAGGTTACGGAGGTAGGCATACAACAACAAGCTGACGAAGAAAGCAGCTGCAAAGGCAGACGAGGGGGCGCCAAGAACGGTCAAACTGGCAGTGCTAGGAGTTGCAGCGGCAGCGGCAGCACGTGAGGCACACGCCCGCTCACCGGTTCGCCAACCCTTTGCTAGGCAAGTTCGCCCACGGAGGCATGCAATTCTCCGTTGATCGCGCTAGCCAGATGTAAGATGCTCTGTCTGAAATTGGCACGTCTGCTTCTAGTTGTTTGCAGGCTGCCTACCAAGGGTTACGTAGGCGTTCAACAACTGTGTTCAGTTAGTTAGTGTGCGTTTGAGGGTCTTGGGTGCGCTTGGATGTGAAATTCCCTTGCAGCAATAGTTGCAGCGAGTTGCACTGCAACTCACGCCAGACCGTTTGATAGCCCCGTGCTCCATGACTTTGGGCTACCGGGCCCCAGACCCTTTGAGGGCTGAAGGGAAGGCCAGGAGCCTTTGGGAAACTACTATCTTAAGTTTTTTTGACACGATTGCAGCTTACGACGATCGAGGACTGAGGTCACATATTCCCTGAACGGTTCTTGTTTCGTGCAGTCTAGGCTAGCGGCACGGGCCTGGCTAGACAACACGTTAATAGCTTCACTTGTTTCAGTAAGTGCACCTCTATTCGTCGCATTTTTTGCCACAAGGGAGTGCTGGACGGAAACATTGAAAGGCGGGAGGGGCAGCAACAAACAAAAGGTAGTATTTCTAGCGTCGCAACTTTAAGCATAATGCAACCAATGCTCAACAGTGGCAATGCGCTCGTTTGGTGGAAATTTAGAATTGGTGTGTGACGCTAGCAACATCAGTAAGCAATATCACTTAGTTTTAAGTGTTG
>NW_013570492.1:0-3503 GCF_000499745.2 Eimeria mitis | reverse complement strand
GCTACTATAGGATAGGCTGCCCGATGGAGGCTCAATGTTGCGCTGGGACACTACAGTGTGACGTTTGTATGAGGTTTTTCAGTGGGGAGCTTGGTCTAGATAGAATACTCGAGTCGAGAAAATTCGTTGCGTATGCATTTATTCAGTTGCAGTCCTTCGGAGCGGATTGTCGTACAGCAACTGATCCTGGGCCACCGCGGCCTCTCCAGAGCTGGTGAGCGCAGCCTCCAGCCAGAACTTAGTTCCCCATATATTTCTAGTGACAACCGTCGCTGAACTTTCCTTGGGCGGTCTTACTGCTGCATAGATGTATCTGTGTCTCGTTTCTTGCTATTGGCAAAATTGTGTTGGCCTGTGTCGGTTCTAGTAAGATAAATCTTCGCTTTTACTACAGTTTAATTACCCTCAAAGGTAAAGTGTCTTATTAATCCCTAAGACTGTAGTTCGGAATTTCTGGCCTTTCAGCAAATCCCACGGTATTACACTCAATGTGCGGCATCGAGCTCACTCCTGGAGCAGCGCCAACATTTTGTTTTAGTGGTTCCCTACGCGTTTCGAGGTTTGGGACGACCAGTTGAGCCTTGTCGGGCTAATGCATTGGCTGATATACACTGACGTGGAGACGACACGATACCAGTAGCAGTGTTCTTCTAAAAGAATCCAGGGATTCACCAAACTTTCTCCGAACTTCCCCCGCTAAACGGCGGCAACGGAACAGCAAGGAAGAACAGCTGGAGGAGACCAAGATCCTTGACACACGTGTAACGGTGCGCAGATGCCACAGGAAACGAGCGTGTTACCTTACTTGGCCAGTGAAATAACGGACTGAGTAGATTTCTGAGGATTGATTCTGCGAAGCTGTTTTTCAGGAATACATTCGGTCGTCCCTAGTCTCCGCGGCATAGACCGTAAGGGTGGGCATGCACGGCGCGGCGTGAAGTCGGTCAGCGTACAAAGTTGTACAACGATTGCTTCGTCGCGTGTGTGGGGCCGTTTATACCTTTCTATCCATTAGCTCCCTAGCGCCAATTCCTTCTCTGATGTGCTGTGTGCTTTTCTCTCTGCCTACTACAAGCATGATGCTGTCATCGACAACGTGTTTATTCTTCCCATATTTTTTTTCGGGGCTGGGTTCCAACGTTAGGGGTTTGTAGGGCAGCCCCGCCATGCGCTTACCACGACAGCTGTTGACAGATTCCAGAAATATCCACCCTTTATTTACTTTATGGTTCAGCAGCAGCAGCACCAATAGACGCTACTGCAGCAGCGCCGTCTGCAGCTACTGCGGGAGACAATATGCAGCCTGCATCAACTCTGGGGTTCGGCAGCTCGCCTGGGCGACTGCAGCAGCAGGAGCTGGTGCTAATTCTACTAAGATCATCTGCACCTGTTGCACTAAGAGAGTCAACACCTGTAGCACCTTCAGCAGCCGCAACGGAAGAACCACCAGCAGTGAATGCAGCAGCTGCTTTCCTAGGCCAGATCTCTCCCAGTGCTGGTGTTGGAGTGTCGCAGCGCCAGATTCTACGGGCTACACCAGCAGAATCCAGAATGCGACTGTTGCAGCTAGCCTCACCAACGGACAAGGCAGCGAGCCGAAGTGCCCCCACATTATTGTGACTTCTCGCTTTGTTTTTCTCTAAAGTGTGTTTTCCTAATTAGGAGAGCATGGATTGCCCCTCATGGGCCTCTTTCGCTCTTCCTTCGGGGTAGCCAGGGGAGTCGCTCCCTTTCTCAGCAGCAGCAGCATTGGTTACCGGCAGCAAGAGGGAAAAGTAAAGCAGCGCAATATGCAGGTTACGGAGGTAGGCATACAACAACAAGCTGACGAAGAAAGCAGCTGCAAAGGCAGACGAAGGGGCGCCAAGAACGGTCAAACTGGCAGTGCTAGGAGTTGCAGCGGCAGCGGCAGCGCCAGCACGTGAGGCACACGCCCAATCACCGGTTCGCCAACCCTTTGCTAGGCAACCTCGCCCACGGAGGCATGCAATTCTTCGTTGATCGTGCTAGCTAGATGTAAGATGCTCGTTCTGAAATTGGCACGTCTGCTTCTAGTGGTTTGCAGGCTGCCTACCAAGGGCTACGTAGGCGTTCAACAACTGTGTTCAGTTAGTTAGTGTGCGTTTGAGGGTCTTGGATGCGATTGGATGTGAAGTTCCCTTGCAGCAATAGTTGCATCGAGTTGCACTGCAACTCACGCCAGACCATTTGATAGCCCCGTGATTTTGAGCTACCGGGCCCAGACCGTTTGAGGGCTGAAGGGAAGGCCAGGAGCCTTTGGGAAACTATTATCTTAAGTTTTTTGACTCGATTGCAGCTTACGACGATCGAGAACTGCGGTCACATATTCCCTGAACGGTTCTTCTTTCGTGCAGTCTAGGCTAACGGCTCGGGCCGGGTACTGTCGTGTTCTGGCTAGACAACACGTTAATAGCTTCACTTGCTTCAGTAAGTGCACCTCTACTCGTCGCATTTTTTGCCACAAGGGAGTGCTGGACAGACGCATTAAAAGGCGGGAGGGGCAGCAACAAACAAAAGGTAGTATTTCTAGTGTCAGAACTTTAAGCATAATACAACCAACGCTCAACTGTGGCAATGCACTCGTTCGGTGAAAATTTATAATTGGTGTGTGACGCTAGCAACATCAGTAAGCAATATCAGTAAGTTCTAAGTGTTGATCTTATTAGTATAGAATATATATCTAATCACGATTCATTGTTCTGGTCAGTACATTGCGTTTTTATAATTGAATAAGTCATTCGTATCATGTGGAGTATGTCGTGCATACATATGTACACATACACGCACGGCACACGCATTTATCTGCAGCATTGTACAAATATTACAAATATAGGCAAAGACACTATCTGTATATGCGTATGAATGCACGAATGTACATTTAAATGTACGTTCGCAATGTATATATATTTATAATGTGGTATCAATCAGCTGGCAGCTCCGGATGAAGTGGCATTCAGCGTCAGCTTCTCCTTCATTATCACTCCTTCATGAACTTGCGTACTAACACCCTAACCATATGCTTCCAATTTCTGTTTAATACTTGAGGTACCTTCTCAACTTTAGAGGCAGATGCCTGCTTCTATTGCCGTTCCGTCTTGCCACCGTCGAACCCCATATCGGAGAAAGGGGCGGCATTGCTCGTTTATGCACTTCTTTTTTTGACTCAGTTGATTCTGAAATGCTTACTTGGCGGATATGTCACTGGAAATATTTCAGATGCATTTGAAAGGCGTGGCGGGTCACAGGCCAGGCGCACTGCAGCTTCGGCTGCTTGGAGTGTTGTAAAGGCACAGAGTAGGGAGGTGGCTCTGACAAACGGCTATTCTTTCTTTTGAATCATCTTTCTGTTTAAAAATACTTTATTCAAAATGCTTGGGCGTCTATCATTGCCTCATATCGTCCCACCGAGAAAAGGAGCGGCGGCTGGAGCGATCGCAGCGGCGGAAACGCGTGCGGTCGCCGGCCGAAGGTTGCCGGAGGAA
>NW_013570491.1:9183-9584 GCF_000499745.2 Eimeria mitis | reverse complement strand
GCAGCAGCAGCAGCAGCAGCAGCAGCAGCAGCAGCAAGGACAAATGAAGCAGAGGAAGTGTCTCCTTATGGAGACATGAAAAAGATACAAGACGTGCTGCAGCTGCAAATAGAGTTAGAGAGAGAGTCGCAGCTGCAGCAGCTGCAGCAGCAGCAGCAGCAGCAGCAGCAGCAGCAGCAGCAGCAGACAGAGACTGAGGAGGCCGACAGTGGGTTGTCTCCTGTTCTCGCTGCAGCAGGGGGTGCAGCAGCAGCAGACACAGCAGCAGCAGACGCAGCAGCAGCAGCAGCAGCAGCAAGTGCTGCAGCAGCAGATGCTGTGGCTCTGCTGCAAGCAGCAGCAGCAGCAGGCTCAGCCCCCCACAGCAGCAACACGTCGCTAGCGAACGAAGCAGCATCCAT